>NC_054381.1:6141116-6386116 GCF_017654675.1 Xenopus laevis | reverse complement strand
AGCAGATGCAAAACATGGGCATTGCCTCCCCTATGCCTTATGAGTCTATTCCCTATGGTGCACATCCTCCTCCTCCTCCATTCATTGCCTATCCCCAGGGGTACCCCATCCACTCTTTTATGGATCCCACAAATCCAAATGCTGGAAAGGTGCTATTGCCCACTCCACCTCTGGACGCTATGCCATCTCCAAACAGCTTTGATCCTTCCCAGGGGATGGTGGTTAATCCTAGTCTCATGCCATCCCAGCCGGTTCCTGTGGTGCAACATATAGTAGGCCCCATGGAAGTTCCTACTCAACAGTATGTCCCCCAGGGTGAAACAATGGTCCCTCAGGAAACAAATTTGGCTGTTCTTCCAGTGCCTGCACCTACCCCAGTGCCTCCTCAGAACTATGGAGTGTGGGACCCCAATCAGCAGGCAATGCCATTGCCACCACCCCAACAACAATCCCATTATCCACCTGCACCTTCACAGGCGGCTATTTACTACCAAGGACAGACTTGCCAGCCCATGTATGGTGTGCCAGCAGCCTATGCACAGCCTCCCCCACCTGTTGTACCGGTAAGGATTGTCATTTCATTGTGCTGCACATGCTGTATGTATATAGTGGCATTCTTCTCACTTGTCCTCATCAGTCAGATAATCTGATCATTTGGCACCACATGTTGGATAATTTGGTTAAAAAGTATGAAACTGTGTATGTCTGCCTAGAGTGGAGCTAGAAGACGTGATAGGGATCTGCATTTATATCATAAACTGAAATATGTGGTTTCTTTTCTCCTACAGACCTATACACAGGCAGGCTTGTCATACATCACAGGCCAGCAGATCTATGCCCCTCACCCACCTGGCATAGTATTGCAGCAGGGTCCTGCACTGGCTACCATTGTGGCTCCTGGACAGCCTCCAATGCAGCAGGTTGGTGACATTTTGCTAAACTGTTGTACCCCCCCCCCCCTTTATCTGTGTAATGTGTAGTGACAACAGAATACACTAGTGACCTGCCCTACACTTACTTGTTTCCACATCTCCGGCGGCATCTGTTTGGGTGCCCATAGGGCCTCTTGCATGATCAGCACCTCTCTGTCTGGTTTCCAGCCCCTTACAAGTGAATTCTCTTTTTGTGTCCCCTTGACTACCTCTCCAGTGGTAGCATCTCACACCTACCTGTTTTATTCTCTCCTCCCTCTCCATAGCCTGAGATGGGAATGGCACCAAGCAATGTCCTGGACCTTCCTCCACCGTCACCCCCCAAACCCAAAACCATTGTTCTTCCTTCTGGCTGGAAGACTGCCCGGGATCCTGAGGGCAAAATCTATTATTACCATGTAATAACAAGGTGAGTTTTTGCTGTCTGTTCCTTTGATGTGTAGAGAGAATTGTCATTGATAGGTGAGTATATGGTAACTTAAACAATATTTGGGACGGTAACCACAGCAACCTGTTAGTAGTTGGCTTTCATTAAAGGGGAACTGTCTTGAAAATAAAAAGTTAGTATATGCTTCATCATACTGAAATAAGAAACTTTCTAAATGCAATAAATTAAATATTCTGCATCATTTCTGAATTAAAAAAAATAAAAAAAAGTTTATCTTCACTATTCCTCTCACAGCTTCTGTTTCTCTTCATTCAGCAGTTGGGTTTCAGATATTCATTGACAGTTAGATCCAATATATCATAGGGGGGCTCCCTTTCCTAGCAGATAAATTAGAGCTCACTCAATTAACGGATTCCAGTACAAACAAAATCTAACAAAATAACTGCCTTTTGCACAAATTCTGCATGTAGAGAGACAGGATTTCTGGTGATTTCAATAGTCACATGGTTACTTTAGAGTGATCCCTTATACAGCCCTCCTGTAAGATATATTGGATCTAACTGTCAATGATTATCTGACACCCAACGGCTGCATGAAGAGAAAACAGATGTTGAGAGAGGAATAGTGAATATAAACTTGATTATTTCAGAAACCGTACAGAGTATGTAATTGATTGTATTTAGAAAGTTTCTTATTTTAGTATGCAGAAGCTTATATAAAATTTTCATTTTTGGGAAAGTTCCCCTTTAACCACAGCAACCTGTTAGTAGCTGGCTTTCATTAATATGTGTTTGTGCTAATTATTAACTGGTTGCAATGCGTTCCTGCACTGACCACCCTTTGTAGCTGTTGCTAGGGAACTATTCTTGCCCTTTGTGCTGGATTAATATGCCAGGGACCTGGGCTAATTGTAATCTCATTCATCCTGCACTCGTATCTGACTGTATAGTGACTAGATTTCTAATAACGGTCCCTACCAGAGAACTACAGCTCATCTTATGGCCTTGCTGCATTCCAGATGCCCACTGATACCAATTATATTCATATGATTGTGTTTTATTTCTCTCCAAGACAAACCCAGTGGGACCCGCCTGCCTGGGACAGCCCAGGGGATGATGTAGCCGGCTTAGAACATGAAGCAGAAATGGACCTTGGAACCCCGACTTATGATGAGAATCCAATGAAGGTGAGTTGTTTGTACTGCAGGAAGTGTTATGGTAGTGCATTTGATTTGTAATGAAAAGGAAATAAATGAATTACAGTTTGAAATGAGGAAGTGAATCTTGGGAGGAAAAACCTCATAGATTTATTTGCTCGTCAATTCATAAACCACAGATTGCAGTTCTGGTTCCTCCAGTGAACCCAGAGAAGCAGTTCATTGAGGAATTGAAAGGACAGACAGCTGCAGTGGCCTTTGAGAATAACAAAAATAGTGATAGGAATGCAAGCAAGATGGGAGGCTGCCTATGGAGAATTCTTTTCCAGCTACACCAGGGAACAATGATGGCTACTCCTGTTCATGGGCTCCTAGCAGTCCAAAAATTCAAAGATATATTTCCAGTCAATTCTCAAAGTTAAAAAATCACTTTTTATTCATCATAAATATTAAAAAAGTAGGCATACAGACCAATCGATACTCCGCGCAGTCCAACCACATTATGATGTAGCTGTTGAATGTCATGAGTATCTTGGGTGTTGGTAGGAACTTTTTATTGGGAAGCACCCATCTATTCTTTATTCATGGCATCAGATGTCCATCGGGTGATTGATGTTAATGCAGCTGCTGGCTAAAGACCAGAGGGGGAGCTGTAAGTGGGGCACAATGGTTACAGTTAGGGAACATGGAGGCATTGCTTTAATACATGTGGACCTCTATAAGGATTGACTAACATTATAGAGAAATAGCAGGGAATCTTTTTTTTTTTTTTTTTCCCCCCATATAAATACACACCCCTTTAGACTAGAGGAAAATAACTTTCCTTTAAAGGAACAGCATAGGGGGTTCTTCACAGTGAGGTTGGGGAATGCCCTGCAGGATGATGATGTGATGCTGATTCTGTTAATTCCTTTAAAGGAACAGTTACACCAATTAATGAAAATATAACGTACTGTTACCCTGCACTGGTAAAACTGATGTGTTTGCTTCAGAAACGCTACTATAGTTCATATAAACAAGCTGCTGAGTTGCAATGGCGGAAACTGAAAAAAGACAATATGGCACAGGTTAAATAGTGGATAACAGATAACATTAAGTTCTGCAGAGCTTATCTGCTGTGTAACCTGAGCCGTTTCTCCTTTAAATGGCTGCCCCCATTGCTACACAGCAGCTTATTTATATAAACTATAGTAGTGTTTCTAAAGCAAACCCATCAGTTGTATCAGTGCAGGGCAACACTGCATTATATTTTTATTACTTTAAAACGCTTGGGCTTGGATGATTTATTGGACAAGCAGAATACCCAAGGCTATTGCGATACTAAAATCTACAATTAGTATAGATATTGGAATATATCATTTATGTGAGGGTATGGAGGGGTAGATGTGAGTGTGTATGTACACTGGGTTTCATTTGGAGGGGAAACTTTTTTTATTTTGCCCTTCCGACATGATAGTCACACTTATAGGCAGCTGGACTGGGTGACAAATCTCCAGGAATCCGTTTATGGCATTTCCTTTTTTTAGTGTTACTGGCCCTTTAATATAAATGTAGGACACTCTTGTCTTCCCTTTTTCTTCTTTATTTCTTCTCTAGTATTTCTCTGCCTCATGTGAAATTGGGATTAATCCTATAAAAGTGTACGCTGCTCGGGACACGTGTAGAAAGCACTTGTTGGATAGCTTCACCACGCCACTCCGTGTATCACGTGAATTATAGGGCGAGCAAACCTCAAGCCAGTGTATAATTATAGAGGGTGATAGGCAGCCACAGAGACAAGGTTTCAGGCCTGGGAGAAGCAAATACTGAATCAGCAGAGGGCCTGTGGCTAGTGAGGTCTGGGGACCAGATCCATATGGCGTCTTTATGGGCTCTAAGCTGCCAGAGGAAGCCAGCCAGTCCCATAAGTGGAGTATGTGTGAGTCTGCTGATATCAGCTTCTTTGTGTTGTGTTTCTGTGGCAGTGGGAGCTACTGACACTTGCTTTGCCGAAAAGGACATTTTACTGGACAACCGGCTGAGAGAGTTGCTCTGCAATAGGAGTTTTTGAGGGGTTTATGTAATTCATAAAATAACCTCAGCCATAATGGACCCACAATCTCAAGCTTGTTTTGTAGCTACAAATGGTTTTGTTGGAGGAAGAGGGGACAGCCTTAAAGGAGAACTAAACTCTAAAAGGGAATATGGCTAAAAATTCCAAATTTTATATATTGAACGTATTGCACCAGCCTAAAGTTTCAGCTTGTCAGTAGCAGCAATGAACCAGGACTTCAAACTTGTCACAGGGGGTCACCATCTTGGAAAGTGTCTGTCACATGCTCAGTGGGCTCTGATTGGCTGTTGAGAAGCTAAGCCTAGGGGTTGTCACTAATTATTAGGTTGGTCTGTAATTAGGTTGGTCTGTAATATAAGCTGATGCTACAGGGCTGACTTACATTCTGATGCTAATTGCACTGGTTTCTGTGCTGCCATGTAGTAATTATCTGTATAAATTACTAATTAATTCTTATATTGTGACATTTCTATACTATGTCTACTGTATATTGTGAGTGGGTCCCTAAGCTCAGTAAGTGACAGCAGCACAGAGCATGTGCAGTGAATCAGCAGAAAAGAAGATGGGGAGCTACTGGGGCATCTTTGGAGACATAAATCTTTACTGCTAAAGGGCTGTGGTTGCCTTGGGCTGGTACAGAAGCACAAAACATCATGTACAACATTTCTAGCCTACATCTTTAGTTAGGCTTTAGTTCTCCTTTTAACTGGCAGGGGGTCTGCTGTAAGATGCATAGACACCATTTATTAGGTCTGTTTTGTCATCTGTGTACTCGTAAATCTCAGTCCAGACCTTGAGAGGGTGCACAGGTATGACTTGTTCCCTTATCCATTAAGCTGGCCATACATGGGCCAATAAAAGCTGCCAACCTGGCCCCTCCAGACTTAGATGGCAAGTTATTGACTACAAACATACTAAGAAAGGATTTAAGCAATGCACATTTCCTTGGCCCATGTATGGGGGCACTCATTACTGGCTTCCCAACTCATCTCCTTATTGATGTGGTCCCATCAGCGTGTCCTGTACCCCCCAAGTAAGACCCAGTTTGCCAAATGAGCAAATTTCTACTAATATGGATAACTTGAGAGGAAAAATGCCGTTTTCTCCAATCCCCAGGTGTAAGAATGCACCTTATTTTCCTCCATGCTGCACAGACGACGATGTGGATCTTACACCCTAGCTACTTACATTAGCACTGTTGCCCAACATGATCCAGCACCCAGCAGAGACGTGCAGCACTGCTCCCTGTTTTGTTTTAAGGATCTCCTTTGTGCTCAGACCCTTCTCCATTCTCATGCCCAACACTCAACTGAACTGGTCTCTAGATTGGGGCTAATTATAACCAAGCCTCTAACTTTTCCACTCATTATGGAACACACAGGAGCATCGAGACCCAATAAAAAGTATAGTTAAAGTAACTTTCCCTGGAGCTGTCACAAGCCACTTCCCCAATTAGCCTGGGCACTAATTAAATGGAGGCAGAGAAATGAGCAGAATCCATTAGAATAAAAAATAAATCCATGAGATGGGAGAATGGAGCCTTTGAGAAGAAGGAATTACAGCCCGCGCTTGGGTTTAATATAGAAATTATGAGGCCAATTAGGAGAGGGAAATATTTACCCTGAAAATACAGTTTATTATTGTGTTACTGCATGACCCCACACCATATGTGTAATCATCTACAGTTTTATTCCGGGGTGTTGTGAAAGCTGTTTTCTATATACTCGGGCCCCCTCCCTCCAAATTCCTTGCACAAAACTCAGTTTCCCTACACAGAAGCTGCACTGAATTTTCATTTCTCTGCTTTTTTTAATGTTTAAAAGAGAAATCAGCCATGTATGGGTCATACCAATGACTTCTGATGAGCAGTAGAGTAAGAGATGATGGTTTCAAAGTAGTCTTAAGTTCAGCAACTGCAGGGATACCACTTACTGGTAGGCAGATCCCAACATGCTGATGTCCAGTTTGCCTCAAAATTGCCTTTATGTTGGCAAACATCAGCTGCCAGTTTGTTTTGACTGGGTCCATTCCTCTTAGGCACTGGGTACCCCAAGACTCAGCTCCCATTCCTCGCAGTGAAGGGCAGCCTCTTTGTATGTCAAGTGGAGGCTCAAAACATATCTCTATGGTGTAGAAGCCTATCTGTAGGCGGGAGATATTTGGGGAACCCTTCCTATAGCAACATTAGTGAACTTAGTAGTCTCTTGTTTGGCCCCTTATACTGTATCCAGAATACACGAGGTGGTTCAGCACAGGAATTGAGGGCTTCTTAGTCTTCTATCTATAGAGCGATTACTGATGTTGAGTCTTGTCATAGCCATTGTGATTTGTTGTCATCTTCAGGCCAAGGTGAAGTTGTTCCTACCAAAAGCCCAATAATCTGGCCAAGAAGTCTCATGCACAGGAAGCTCTTAAGGAAGGGATCCCTAACCTTTTTCACTCATTAGCAACATTCAAATGTAAGAATGGTTGGAGAGCAAAATAAGCATGAAAATAGTTCCTGAGGTTGCCAACGAAGGGCTGTGATTGGCAATTTGGTAGCCCCCTATGTGGACTTGCAGCCTACAGGAGGTTCTGTTTGGCAGTACATCTGTTTTTTATACAACCAAAACTTGCCTGCAAGCCTGTAATTCAAAAATAAGCAGCTGCTTTGAGGCCACTGGGAGCAACATCCAAGGGGTTGGGGAGCAACATGTTACTCACGAGCTACTGGTTAGGGATCACTGTCTTAAGGTAACTAAGCTGGCTGTTGTGTGGGCTCCAAGCTGAAAACTGTGTGAGCTCAAAACAGGGAGTGATGGCAGCTGTCTCTATTATTGGTCTCTTTAAACCAAAAAATGCAGTGCAGCCCTAATAAACGAGTGGTGCCTTTTGGTGACACTTGTGATATGTGCTGTGCCCCAACCTGCAGCTGCCGTCCCTGCTGAGTGCATTTGTTATGGCACGTGTGCTCAGGGACAGGAGCCCTTTTTATAAGGGCAGGATATTGGTGACAAACTTGTCATTATTCCTTAAAGGGATCCTGTCATCGGAAAACGTGAATGCACCAGTTAATAGTGCTACTCCAGCAGACTTTTGCACTGAAATCCATTTCTCAAAAGAGCAAACAGGGTTTTTTATATTCAATTTTGAAATCTGACATGGGGCTAGACATATTGTCAATTTCCCAGCTGCCCCTGGTCATGTGACTTGTGCCTGCACTTTAGGAGAGAAATGCTTTCTGGCAGGCTGCTGTTTTTCCTTCTCAATGTAACTGAATGTGTCTCAGTGGGACATGGGTTTTTACTAATGAGTGCTGTTCTTAGATCTACCAGGCAGCTGTTATCTTGTGTTAGGGAGCTGTTATCTGGTTACCTTCCCATTGTTCTTTTGTTTGGCTGCTGGGGGGGAAAAGGGAGGGGGGTGATATCACTCCAACTTGCAGTACAGCAGTAAAGAGTGATTGAAGTTTATTAGAGCACAAGTCACATGACTGGGGGCAGCTGGGAAATTGACAATATGTCTAGCCCCATGTCAGATTTCAAAATTAAATATAAAAATATCAGTTTGCTATATTGAGAAATGGATTTTAGAGCAGAATTCTACTGGAGCAGCACTATTAACTGATTCATTTTGAATTTTTTTTTTCCCATGACAGTATCCCTTTAACAAGTATACAGAATAGAGAGAAATGCTACATGATGGCAGCCTGGCTAGCTGAGGTTGCTGGGAGTTGTACAGAGACAGAAGGAAATTCACATGTTGGTTGTGTTTATTGAAATGAAAAAACATTTCGTTCAAATGGGAGGGATATTTGGAAAGCAAAAGGAAGGGACACATGCAGATCTGTTTATAAATGGGTGTATAGCACAGCTGCCTATAAGTAAAATTTAAATGAAATATAAACCCAAAAATAAAATGTTGCCTAATGAAAGAAAATGTTCTTCTAAGCAAGTTCTCAATATCCATTCATTCCTCATTGTCACTGGGTATAAAGTTGTGAGTAAATCTCATTACTATAGAAATCAGTGTGTGCGGCCATTTCTGCTGATTCCACCCTGTTTCATTCTTATTCACAGGCCTGTCAATCAGCTGCTTCTGTTACATTGTATCAAATGACACCAGGGCGATACCGGGTACACACTGCTTTCTATTACGTTTACTCACAACTTTATACAACGAGAGACTGACCATTGCTTAGAATTTGTTTTTCTTTTATTAGGCAACATTTTATGTTTGGGTTTATATTCCCCTTTAAATCTGTGTGCTATACTCATACGCCCAAGAAGATTTGCGTCGTCTTTCAGGAGATGTGGGTTTGGTTGCGCTGCTAGTGGAATTTACTCCCCAGTCCTGTGGATTTGGAATTGGGATGGCTGGAGCAGGCGGAGCACTTATCGTGTAACCGTGTCCTGTTTTATGGCCGCTGTAAAACACTACTCAGCGGAGAAGCGAAGATCAGGCCGTGTGCCCCCCATGATTACCAGTAATATGATAAGCACACTGTGTGCCTGGAGATTAAGGGTTTAGTGCACGGCAGACAAGGAGTCTATAAATTCTGTGACCCACGGATCTGCCCAAAGATTTCTTTCAATGATGCCAAAAATGTATTGCTTAAAGGAAAACTTAACCCCCAAAAATGAATATTAAAGCAACAGTTTATATCATATTAAGGGGCATATTACAGAATCTTACCAAACTGGTATATATATTTAAGTAAATATTGCTCTTTTACATCTCTTGCCTTGAACCACCATTTTGTGCTGTTCTGTGTGCTGCTTCAGAGATCACCTGACCAGAAATACTGCAGCTCTAACTGTAACAGGAAGAGATCACCTGACCAGAAATACTGCAGCTCTAACTGTAACAGGAGGAAGTGTGGAAGCAAAAGACACAACTGTTAATTGGCTCATGTGACCTAACATGTATGGTTTGTGTGCACTGTGAATTGTACAATCCCACGGGGCAAAGGCAATTTTCTGTTTATAATGGCACTTACTACTAAAAAAGTATATCATTTATAAAAATGGTTTATGTGCATGAAGCAGGTTTTTAGATATGAGCTGCTTTATTAAATATGTTTCTCATATGTTCTGGGGGACACAGGAACCATGGTGTTAAATCCCATCAGGAGGCAGGACACAGAAGAGAAGAGGAGGGATCCTCCCCTCTATATAGCTTCGCTCCAGCTTACTCAGTTTTTTTATGTGTCCTTGCAACGTCAGGATGTCCTGGACAAGGCTCCCATCACAAGGATATGTCGGTCTAGGATTAGCTTGGGCACCCAGGGAAATACCAGAGTCAGTCTTACTGCACTCGCTGAGTTACCCCCCTCTGCGGGATCCTCACCAACACAGGATAACCCAGATCCACTATCTAACGGGCAATCGGTGAGGTAAGCATATAGAGCGTGAGGTTTTCCTCTAACGGATGCAAACAGGTACAGCAGTTCACCTTCCGAGGGAAGACCTACTCTACTAGGCAGAGCCGGGCGAGAATACTGGAAAGTTAGGCGAAGGTAGTGGGCCGGCGCTTATACAGGAACTGCTGGTAAGGAACCGGTATTTGGGGGCGGGACGTCTAATGCGTTTTCCTGCCTCATTCTGTTTATGATCTGTTCTGGGAGCCATTTTTTCTGCAGCGTGCACCAGCGGCTCACTACCCTCCCATACTTCCAGGCACAGAGGTTCTGCGCTCAACTTGTCAGCAGCATCCGCAGCACCCTCCTCTCTATTGGCCTTCCTCCACTCCAGGTATTGGGGATCCAGTGTGGGAGCGCTCACCATCGGGTAGCATCACACGCCCACTCTCCTAAGAGTATCATGGCTGAGGGGACAGGAGATGCCATATTTACTAGGTCGAGGAAGCAGGCAACCAAGGTCAGTTTCTTGGCATGCGCTCAATGCAAAACAAAATTTAAGTGTGGCCAAATGGGCTCGCTTTGCTCCTCCTGCACACCTGCTAGGCAGATGGAACATACAGTCCCCACACCCAATGCAGAGCCTGCAACAGCAGCCTTGGATGGGCATGTAACAGCAGCATCCAGTGCTGGCCTAGTAACAGTTAGGGTTCATGAGACACCAGCTTGGGCCGGCTCTCTTTCCCAGTCACTGGCCTCCCTTCAAGGAATTCCACTTCTGGCAGCATCACTAGACAAGATACTAGATAGGCTTGCTGGCCCAGCTTCTCCTAAGAGACCACTGAAGCGAAAAGCGTCGGGATCTTCTGATCTTCCTGGGCATTCCTCTCCCGCAGCACACGCATCCCCTGACTCCTCGGATGAGGAATCCCTTAGTGAAGGGGAACTATCCCCCTCCGATAACGAAGGTGATCAGTCCAGCATCTCTCCAGACCATTCCACAAAGATAGATGCCCTTATTGTGGCAGTCATTGGGGTGCTCAAAATTGAGGAAGCCCCTTCACAGGGCAAGAAGTCCAGAGGTATGTTTCACAGACACTCTGAACGTTCAGTGTTTTTTCCCGCCCATGATCAATTGCAAGGTATTGTCCAAGATGAATGGGATGCCTTTCCCTAAGGAAGCATTAGAAAAATGGAGCACACCTCCTCTAGTGGATGCTCCTGTGTCTTGCCTTTCAAAGCCAACCGCGCTTCCCGTTCCTGACGCATAAACCTTTAAAGATGCCACTGACAAAAAACTTGAAGGTGTTCTGAAGGCTCAACCTTTAGACCCATTCTAGCCTCGGCTTGGGTCAGTAGTGCAATGGAAGCATGGTCAGATATGCTCCTCTCCGGCATCAGAGAAGACCTGCCCACTGAGGAGCTTGAATCTATTGCCATCAGAATTCAGGAGGCTAGCTCCATCCTTTGTGATGCATCGTTAAACTCTCTGAAGATTGTAGCGCGAACCTCCGCATTGTCTGTATCTGCCTGACGCACCCTTTGGCTCTGCCTGTGGTCTGCTGATTTAAGCTCTAAGAAGTCTCACGGTCCTTCCCTTCAAGGGATCGCAGCTATTCGGCGAGGAGCTGGAGAAATTTATCTCCCAGGCAACTGGGGGCAAGAGCACACTGCTACCTCAGACAAGACCCAAGGGTGTTTCTCAGAGACGTTCACGTCCCTTTCGTGGCTGAGGATTTCATTCTTCCAGAGGTTCGTCCCCACCCAGACAATTTTTCTCTAGGGGCCGTTACACTTCAAGAGGAAAACAGACCTGGCAAACCTGGAAGACAAACCGACATCGGCATGACTGGACGGCTCAGTCACAGCCAGAACTCCCAGTGGAGGGAAATTGAGACACTTTGCAGAACAATGGGCACGAGACGTAGACTTTCAATGGGCAGTCAAGTCCCGTAACAACCGGCTACCGTCTCGAGTTCCGAAAACTACCGCCCTGGAGATTCTTCATATCCAGGGTTTCTCTGGACCCTCAAAAAGGACTGGCCTTTCTTTCCATCGTCGACGATTTGGTAGGTTCAGGCGTGGTCGTACCCGTACCGCCTTCCCAAATGTTCAAAGGCTTCTACTCAAACCTGTTTGTGGTACCCAAAAAGAATGGGTCATACCGACCAGTCATAGGGCTAAAGCACCTCAACCGATGGATTACCTATCGTCGTTTCAAGATGGAATAAGTCAGATCAGTTATACGGGCCATGGAGCCAGGAGAGCTCCTAGCTTCCCTGGATGTCAAGGACGCCTATCTGCACATCCCAATATTCCCTCCACACCAACAATTCCTCCGCTTTGCCTTCCAGGAGCACCATTTCCAGTTTGTGGCACTACCGTTCGGCCTGTCATCAGCCCCCAGTATTTTCACCAAGACTGGCATCCATGGCAGCCATCTTCCACGTCCAAGGGGTATCTATTACTCCATACTTGGACGATCTTCTCTTCAAGGCTCGGTCGGCTCAACTGGCAGAGGAGTTCTTGCACCTCTCGATCCGGACTCTCAAACAGTTCGGCTGGACGATCAACAGAGACAAGTCTTGTCTGACACCGTTGCAGCGAATGGCCTTTCTAGGACTGGTCAGTCATTGTGGACAACCAGATCTGGACCTCACGGATTCCCATCACAACAGGAAAGTAGACCACTTCATCGCACGGACAGGAGACCCTCCAGCAGTAGGAGTGGACACAATGACCGCAGAATGGGAAACGTCTCTAGCCTATGTATTGCCCCCTCTCGTGATGCTTCAGCGGATTCTCAAGCGGATAAAGAAAGAACGAAGCACATTCATCATAATCTCTCCGCATTGGTCAAGAAGATCGTGGTCCACTGATCTGAACTTGGAGATTTTCATTCCTTCCTTTTGCAGCTCTCCTAAGAATGCTAAGAAGACAAGTTTCAACAAGTTAAATGTTGTTCGCACACTCCGTACCTATGTGGAGCGCACGGCTAAATTCCGGAAATCAGATTCTCTTTTCGTGGTGCCCTCTGGAAGTCGGAAGGGTCTCCCGGGCCTCCAAAGCTACTATTGCCAGATGGATCAAGGAAGCGGTCCGCAGAGCCTATATCTCCATCGAACAGCCTGTCCCTTTAGTCATTAAGGTTCATTCCACATGGGCGCTCAGCACTTCATGGGCGTGCAGAAACATGGCCTCTGCTGAGCAGGTGTGCAAGGCAGCAACGTGGTCCTCAGCCCACACTTTCACAAAATTTTACCGTTTTGATACTTATACGTCAGCCCAATCGGCTATCGGATGCAAAGTTCTTCAATCTGTTGTTTCATAAATAATAGAAGGTTCCTTGGTTACCTGTTTTCACCCTCCCTCACATGGAACAGCTTTGGTATGTCCCCATGGTTCCTGTGTCCCCCAGGACATATGAGAAAAAGGGTTTTATTACTTAGCGTTAAATCCTTTTCTCTCTAGTCCTATGGTGGACACAGGACTTCCCACCCTAAACAGGTATACCTTCTCTTCAGCCATATATAGATGTGTGTTTATTAAATTGTATACAGTTGGGTTTTTTTGTTGCTTGGTTTTTTTCTTGTTATTAACTGAGTAAGCTGGAGGCAGAGGGAAGCTATATAGAGGGAAGGATCCCTCCTCTTCTTTTCTACTGTGTCCTGCCTCCTGATGAGAGGGGATTTAACCCCCTGGTTCCTGTGTCCCCCATAGGACTAGAGAGAAAAGGATTTAACGGTAAGTAATCCCTTTTTTTTATAGAGACCTACATTGTTTGAGGGGTATAGTTTTCCTGTAATAGGCATCCTGTCGCCCTTGTTAAATTAGCTCCACTTGTGATAAGCACTGAAAACAATCCCATGATTGGCTGCTTCAATATGAGGCTTCTATTCACCCCAATAATATGACCATGCTGCACCTGTACAATATACAGTGGATTTCATACCAGCTCCACACAGAATGCTAATTGCCTAGATAATAATAATATATATATATATGTATATTTCAGTCTTCTAATAAGACCAAGACAGCGGAAGCAGACACATCGAGTGAGCTGGCGAAGAAGAGCAAAGAAGTATTCAGAAAGGAGGTAAGTGCTCAGTATTGCCATTCTATCTTCCCCTTTCTATTGGGGTACAAAGGAGTAACTACAGAGGAAACAGACCCTGTGGTTGCAGAAGGTATAGGGGCCCCATAAGGCCCAAATAATGAGCAATTTCAATCAATTGGTGCAATAGGACAACCTCTGGATATGTTTCACGCCCTAAAATGAATTTTCTGTGGGGCCCTTTAACATCTAGTTGTTGGGGAACAGCATGTGCAAGGGTTAACGCTTCCCTATATATATATGCTTGCAATCTGCAGATGTCTCAGTTCATCGTACAGTGTCTGAACCCCTACAGGAAGCCCGACTGTAAGATGGGAAGAATAAACAACACAGAGGACTTCAAGCATCTAGCACGCAAGGTAGGGCTCCTTCCTTCTAGCGCCCCCTCCTGGCACAAGCACTCACGGAGTAATGTCATATCTATCAAAGGGGCTGTTCACCTTTAAATTAATTGTTAGTAAGATGTAGAGAGGGATATTCTGAGACAGTTTGCATTTGGCTTTTATTATTTGTGGTTTTTGAGTTATTTCGTTTTTTATTCAGCAGCTCTCCAGTTTATCATTTTAGCAGTCTGGTTGCTAGGGTCCAAATTTCACTAGCAACCATGCACTGATTTGAATAAGAGACTGGAATATGAATAGGAGAGAGTCTGAATAGAAAGATGAGGAATAAAAAGTAGCAATAATAATACATTTGTATCCTTACAGAGCATTTGTTTTTTTTAGATGGGGTCCTTTTGAAAGCTGTAAAAGTCAGAATAGAAAAATCAAATAATTCATAAACTATAAAAATAGGTAATCAAGACCAATCGAAAAGTTGCTTAGAATTAGCCATTCTGTAACAGGCAGGTGAACCATCCCTTTAAAGCCTGAATTGGGACAAATTGTTTTAAAGGACAAGGAAAGTTGTAATGACCGGTTGTTTTTTCTGACAAATGAGCACAGTGGGTTTTCAACGCCATGCCGCCATCTTTAGCCATTTCCCAATGGACATTTTTGATTGGCCATGCCAGGCGTGTGCACAGTATAGCAGGAAACTAGATTTTACTGAATCTTTGTTACATTTATGTTTTTTGCTGTAGTTCCCGTTTAAGTGCCGTGTGTTTCTAGTAGCCTGTGTGTGTTTCTAGTAGCCTGTGTGTGTTTCTAGTAGCCTGTGTGTGTTTCTAGTAGCCTGCGTGTGTTTCTAGTAGCCTGCGTGTGTTTCTAGTAGCCTGCGTGTGTTTCTAGTAGCCTGCGTGTGTTTCTAGTAGCCTGCGTGTGTTTCTAGTAGCCTGCGTGTGTTTCTAGTAGCCTGCGTGTGTTTCTAATAGCCTGCGTGTGTTTCTAATAGCCTGCGTAATCACAAATATGGAGCGCTCACCTCCCAACTCGTCTCACAGTTGCTGTGCCAGGTGCTGAACCGGAAGACCCCAATCCTGTCAAAGGGTCACATCAATACTCCAAGAAATTACCAGCAGCACACTGTTAGTCTTGCATAAGTGCTCAAGTGCAGATTTATTGTGTAGCCCATAGCATATAAAGGCAACGTTTCGGACCTCCCAGGTCCTTTGTCAAGCTATCTAGAAGCCTGCGTGCGTTTGTAGTAGCCTGCATGTGTGTCATCCAAGTGCCAGTCTGAGCCTCCCCCAATAGATTTGAATATAAATCCCCCTAAAATACCCATGTGCCAGTGTTTTTCAGCTGACAGTTGGGTGGGAGAGATTAGTATTGAGTCAGTGTCGGCTTTCTCTGGTTACTATGGTGCAAAGCAATAATCCCATTTATATAAATGTGACAAAAATTAGAAAAACAGGCCTCGTCATTAGGGATGCACCGAATTCAGGATTTGGTTTGTGATTTGGCCTTTTTCAGCAGGATTTGGCCGAATCAAATCCTAATTTACATATGCAAATTAGGGCTGGGAGGGAAATCGGGTTTTTGTCACAAAACAAGGAAGTAAAAATTAGGATAGGGTTCGGTGTTCGGCTGAATCTTTAACAAACGATTCAGAGTTTGGCCTAATCCAAAATAGTGAATTAGGTGCATCCTACTTGTCATACGTTTCTAACTTCAGTAAAACAATCCCTATATAAGCCAAGTGCCTCCAATCTGCTGTGCCCTTCCTGCAACGTTGCCCCTGGAATGAGCATTGCATTATGGGATGGCCAGTGTCCCCAGCACAGGGATCAAGCTTATCCATTGGAATACTGGAGCCCCTCTGACTTCTGCTCTGTCTCCCCCACAGCTGACTCACGGGGTCATGAACAAGGAGCTGAAATACTGCAAGAACCCAGAGGACCTCGACTGTAACGAGAATGTCAGACACAAAACCAAGGAGTACATCAAGAAGTATATGCACAAGTTTGGGTCTGTTTATAAACCCAAAGAGGATATCGACATTGAGTAGCCCCCCCCCCCAGTATGAATTGACCGGTCCCAGTAGGGGGGCGGTTCTTATTTTTACAGTGTAAAATATTAACAGTAAGCCGCGGATTCCTATTGGTGCACTGCTTTTCTCTCACGTTCCTTAAACTCATTAATTTTTTTTTTTTTTTTCTTTTTAACTACAACTTGCAGTTTCCCCGTCACACTGAGGCTTCTGGGAGTTGGACAGTGCCATCTACTGGTGACTGCAGGCTTAGCATCACTACGTGGGGGGTCTCTTTCCTCTGTGTGTCTCTCCCATATACCCCCCCAGTTCCTGACTGTACAGCGCAATAAATTGTGGGCATCTTTTTTTTTTTTATTATTATTTTTGTTTCTCCTTTTTGAGAGCCTGTATTATATTTTAACATATGTGAATACGATGATATATATAAATATATATAAATTACTTTTCATCTACCATGTACTCACGGAGAACTCTGACGAAGGAGTGCTGATAAGCATGTAAATAGGATATTGCCGACAGCTCATTGTGGGGTTTGTTTTTTTGTTTGTTTTTTATAAATTCTGTCTCGATTCTTATGTTTTTCTTTCCCGGCAGTTTGTGCATCGTTCGTGAATTTTTGATTTTACTGCCTATATCGTTTTACTTTAAAATTTTTACTGAATTTTTTTATGTATAAAAGAAAAGAAAAAAAAGAGAATAAAATGAATTTGCCTACAAGGATACATGAAGGGTTACTGCAATGAATCGGGTCATTGGGTTGTGGCTGATCTCAGTGACACACGAGGGGTACAATATGGCTCCAGGGGGAGGCCGGGAACCATTGGAAGATGGGTTGGGCATTTGCTAGTTCACTGGGAAGGTATAAATGCCCTTAAAGGAAAACTATACCCCCAAAATAAATACTTGAGCAACAGCTAATTTAAATCAAATTAAGTGACATTAAAGAATCTTACCAATCTGGAATATATATTTAAGTAAATATTGCCCTTTTACATCTCATGCCTTGAACCACCATTTTGTGATGGTCTGTGTGCTGCCTCAGAGATCACCTGACCAGAAATACTGCAGCTCTAACTAACAGGAAGAGATCACCTGACCAGAAATGCTGTAACAGGAAGAGATCACGTGACCAGAAATGCTGCAACTGTAACAGGAAGAGATCACCTGACCAGAAATACTGCAGCTCTAACTGTAACAGGAAGGGATCACCTGACCAGAAATACTGCAGCTCTAACTGTAACAGGAAGAGATCACCTGACCAGAAATACTGCAGCTCTAACTGTAACAGGAAGAGATCACCTGACCAGAAATACTGCAGCTCTAACTGTAACAGGAAGAGATCACCTGACCAGAAATACTGCAGCTCTAACTGTAACAGGAAGGGATCACCTGACCAGAAATACTGCAGCTCTAACTGTAACAGGAAGAAGTGTGGAAGCAAAAGTCAATCGGCTCATGTGACCTAACATGTATGGTTTGTTGGTATGTTTGTGTGCACAGTGAAATGTACAATCCCAGGGGGCGGCCCTTATTTTTTAAAATGGCAATTTTCTATTTATGATTACCCAAAGGCACATACTACTAGAAAAGTATATTATTATGAAAATGTTTTTTACATGAAGCAGGGTTTTACATATGAGCTGTTTTATGCAATATCTTTTTATAGAGACCTACATTGTTTGGGCGTATAGTTTTCCTTTAAGGACCCACTCACAATATACCGGAGCTCACTGAGCATGTGCAGTGCCACTGGCACTGCAAGATGGCTGATCTGCTCTGGACAACTTTGAAGTCCTGGATCATTATTGCTATAGGGCTGCGGAACATCTGGGCTGGTACAGTAAGTTCAGTATATAACCGCATTTCTAGCCAAATTAGAACCCCTGTTTTATGTTTTTCAGAGAACCAGAAAAAAATTTGTAAAATCTGTGAAAATGTAAATTCAGGGAAATGCATTATTATTCTGTATTGTTGGAACTAGAGTCCTACATCAGGTCGGGTACACACAGAATACCCACAAAGTGATCGGGTTTTGGGCAGAAAGTTTAGACTCCATAATCAGGCAGCAACCTGCCTTTGTACCCAGCTACGGTGCAGAACTTATTGGGTACAGGTCTGTCCAACTGGCCCCACGCAGGACTTTAGTTGGAACCACAAAAAAGTGGGTCACACACAGTAACACTTGGAATTTGCCGGCCAGGTCTTTCCCTCGCAGAACTCTGTGTTGGGGGAGGTGGCACCAGAGGATCTGATAACATTATCCTCATGATCTCATTGTTATACTTTGTAGCCAAGAAATGCAGAACAGAACCCAGTGACAGGCGAGGCTGATGGATATTCACTATTCCTGACTTTCTTCCTGGATTCCCATAACTCTTCCCAATGCTGCTCCATAAATCCCACTCTATTGACTGACAGGGGAAGGAAGCGCGGATGAAGCAGACTAATAGAAAGCACATGGACCCTCCAATACTGATCCAACAACCCCGCGGGGTGTATGGTTATAGGGCCAGTGAGAGCTCCAGGTAACACTTACACCATTTACAGAGATGTCACAGTGCAACTTTAATTGAATTTTGTATTTATTTTTTATAACCAAAGAATCGCTCAGAATATTTTTTATTTTTGTATATTTATCAGGAAAAAAACTGAACATCTTTGCTATACAGAATAACATTTTACTCTTGAAATGCATGATAATAATCCCATAGGAGAAGGAAGTTAGCCTACATAAGCTACAAAATCATATAATCTCAAAATTTGGCAATTGCTAATATTATTTACAGATGGAACTACATTCTATTTTAGTTCAGTTCCCTGATTTATGTGCCTAATGTAATGCTCGTGTAAGTGTTTTCTTGCTGGAGTGGTAGAGATGGTATAGTAGCGAGAGATGGTGCCTATAGTAACAGTGGATAATAGTCTCTGGGAAGGGAGTGTGACTGTGGGATAGCAGGTATAGTAGGGAGAAATGGTGTCTATAGTAACAGTGGGATAATAGTCTCTGGGAAGGGAGTGTGACTGTGGGATAGCAGGTATAGTAGGGAGAGATGGTGTCTATAGTAACAGTGGATAATAGTCTCTGGGAAGGGAGTGTGACTGTGGGATAGCAGGTATAGTAGGGAGAGATGGTGCCTATAGTAACAGTGGATAATAGTCTCTGGGAAGGGAGTGTGACTGTGGGATAGCAGGTATAGTAGGGAGAGATGATGCCTATAGTAACTGTGGGATAATAGTCTCTGGGAAGAGAGTGTGACTGTGGGATAGCAGGTATAGTAGGGAGAGATGGTGCCTATAGTAACAGTGGATAATAGTCTCTGGGAAGGGAGTGTGACTGTGGGATAGCAGGTATAGTAGGGAGAGATGGTGTCTATAGTAACAGTGGATAATAGTCTCTGGGAAGGGAGTGTGACTGTGGGATAGCAGGTATAGTAGGGAGAGATGGTGTCTATAGTAACAGTGGATAATAGTCTCTGGGAAGGGAGTGTGACTGTGGGATAGCAGGTATAGTAGGGAGAGATGGTGCCTATAGTAACAGTGGATAATAGTCTCTGGGAAGGGAGTGTGACTGTGGGATAGCAGGTATAGTAGGGAGAGATGGTGTCTATAGTAACAGTGGATAATAGTCTCTGGGAAGGGAGTGTGACTGTGGGATAGCAGGTATAGTAGGGAGAGATGGTGCCTATAGTAACAGTGGGATAATAGTCTCTGGGAAGGGAGTGTGACTGTGGGATAGCAGGTATAGTAGGGAGAGATGGTGCCTATAGTAACAGTGGATAATAGTCTCTGGGAAGGGAGTGTGATTGTGGGATAGCAGGTATAGTAAGGAGAGATGGTGTCTATAGTAACAGTGGGATAATAGTCTCTGGGAAGGGAGTGTGACTGTGGGATAGCAGGTATAGTAGGGAGAGATGGAGCCTATAGTAACAGTGGATAATAGTCTCTGGGAAGGGAGTGAGACTGTGGGATAGCAGGTATAGTAGGGAGAGATGGTGTCTATAGTAACAGTGGATAATAGTCTCTGGGAAGGGAGTGTGACTGTGGGATAGCAGGTATAGTAGGGAGAGATGGTGTCTATAGTAACAGTGGGATAATAGTCTCTGGGAAGGGAGTGTGACTGTGGGATAGCAGGTATAGTAGGGAGAGATGGTGTCTATAGTAACAGTGGATAATAGTCTCTGGGAAGGGAGTGTGACTGTGGGATAGCAGGTATAGTAGGGAGAGATGGTGTCTATAGTAACAGTGGATAATAGTCTCTGGGAAGGGAGTGTGACTGTAGGATAGCAGGTATAGTAGGGAGAGATGGTGCCTATAGTAACAGTGGATAATAGTCTCTGGGAAGGGAGTGTGACTGTGGGATAGCAGGTATAGTAGGGAGAGATGGTGCCTATAGTAACAGTGGATAATAGTCTCTGGGAAGGGAGTGTGACTGTGGGATAGCAGGTATAGTAGGGAGAGATGGTGTCTATAGTAACAGTGGATAATAGTCTCTGGGAAGGGAGTGTGACTGTGGGATAGCAGGTATAGTAGGGAGAGATGGTGTCTATAGTAACAGTGGATAATAGTCTCTGGGAAGGGAGTGTGACTGTGGGATAGCAGGTATAGTAGGGAGAGATGGTGTCTATAGTAACAGTGGGATAATAGTCTCTGGGAAGGGAATGTGACTGGGATAGCAGGTATAGTAGGGAGAGATGGTGCCTATAGTAACAGTGGATAATAGTCTCTGGGAAGGGAGTGTGACTGTGGGATAGCAGGTATAGTAGGGAGAGATGGTGTCTATAGTAACAGTGGATAATAGTCTCTGGGAAGGGAGTGTGACTGTGGGATAGCAGGTATAGTAGGGAGAGATGGTGCCTATAGTAACAGTGGAATAGTAGGGAGAGATGGTGCAAGTACCAGGGATAGTTTATGGCTTCTGGGAAGGGACTTATCCTGGGATGTAAGTGTGCAAGGAATGCAGAGATTGGTGTAACACATTTAAACTGATTGCTAAATCAAATCAAGATCAGAGGACTGAGTGTGAATCAGCATTAGATCTAACCTCAGACTTGGAATACATTATCAAAGAAACTTTATCCCAATTAATTCATTCTTCAAGAGAACACCAAACACTGCCAAATTAAAGACGTCTCTCTCCACTTAGTGTTCACTAGAAATCTCTGATTTTTGGCTGAACCCCAGTTAATAATATATAATAAGGCCTCAAGCCAATATCCCAGCATTGTGGTACATCTGAAGCTGCTTATTCTCTGTGTAGTAAAGAAACAACAAAAAAAACTTGAATGTATAACATCTGAAAATGTTCTGGGACTTTCCATATTTGTCTTAATTCTTATATATATTTCTAAAGTCAGGTAATAATATCAATAAGAGCCAGAGATTTTTATACAAGATATAGGAAATAACTGACCCTAACCCTGTATAACTCAGCCTGCAGCCTTGTGCCTTTATATGGTCACAGAACAACCCCTCAGTGACTTCTAATATCCTTATCATTTACAGTAGGGGGTACATTATCCCTTATAATACATGAGTGATACTCAGAGTTCCCTGTATAACTCAGCCTGCAGCCTTGTGCCTTTATATGGTCACAGAACAACCCCTCAGTGACTTCTAATATCCTTATCATTTACAGTAGGGGGTACATTATCCCTTATAATACATGAGTGATACTCAGAGTTCCCTGTATAACTCAGCCTGCAGCCTTGTGCCTTTATATGGTCACAGAACAACCCCTCAGTGACTTCTAATATCCTTATCATTTACAGTAGGGGGTACATTATCCCTTATAATACATGAGTGATACTCAGAGTTCCCTGTATAACTCAGCCTGCAGCCTTGTGCCTTTATATGGTCACAGAACAACCCCTCAGTGACTTCTAATATCCTTATTAATTACAGTAGGGGGTACATTATCCCTTATAATACATGAGTGATACTCAGAGTTCCCTGTATAACTCAGCCTGCAGCCTTGTGCCTTTATATGGTCACAGAAGAACCCCTCGGTGACTTCTAATATCCTTATCGTTTACAGTAGGGGGTACATTATTCCTTATAATACATGAGTGATACTCAGAGTTCCCTGTATAACTCAGCCTGCAGCCTTGTGCCTTTATATGGTCACAGAACAACCCCTCAGTGACTTCTAATATCCTTATCATTTACAGTAGGGGGTACATTATCCCTTATAATACATGAGTGATACTCAGAGTTCCCTGTATAACTCAGCCTGCAGCCTTGTGCCTTTATATGGTCACAGAACAACCCCTCAGTGACTTCTAATATCCTTATCATTTACAGTAGGGGGTACATTATCCCTTATAATACATGAGTGATACTCAGAGTTCCCTGTATAACTCAGCCTGCAGCCTTGTGCCTTTATATGGTCACAGAACAACCCCTCAGTGACTTCTAATATCCTTATCATTTACAGTAGGGGGTACATTATCCCTTATAATACATGAGTGATACTCAGAGTTCCCTGTATAACTCAGCCTGCAGCCTTGTGCCTTTATATGGTCACAGAACAACCCCTCAGTGACTTCTAATATCCTTATCATTTACAGTAGGGGGTACATTATCCCTTATAATACATGAGTGATACTCAGAGTTCCCTGTATAACTCAGCCTGCAGCCTTGTGCCTTTATATGGTCACAGAAGAACCCCTCGGTGACTTCTAATATCCTTATCATTTACAGTAGGGGGTACATTATCCCTTATAATACATGAGTGATACTCAGAGTTCCCTGTATAACTCAGCCTGCAGCCTTGTGCCTTTATATGGTCACAGAACAACCCCTCAGTGACTTCTAATATCCTTATTAATTACAGTAGGGGGTACATTATCCCTTATAATACATGAGTGATACTCAGAGTTCCCTGTATAACTCAGCCTGCAGCCTTGTGCCTTTATATGGTCACAGAAGAACCCCTCGGTGACTTCTAATATCCTTATCGTTTACAGTAGGGGGTACATTATTCCTTATAATACATGAGTGATACTCAGAGTTCCCTGTATAACTCAGCCTGCAGCCTTGTGCCTTTATATGGTCACAGAACAACCCCTCAGTGACTTCTAATATCCTTATCATTTACAGTAGGGGGTACATTATCCCTTATAATACATGAGTGATACTCAGAGTTCCCTGTATAACTCAGCCTGCAGCCTTGTGCCTTTATATGGTCACAGAACAACCCCTCAGTGACTTCCAATATCCTTATCATTTACAGTAGGGGGTATATTATCCCTTATAATACATGAGTGATACTCAGAGTTCCCTGTATAACTCAGCCTGCAACCTTGTGCCTTTATATGGTCACAGAACAACCCCTCAGTGACTTCTAATATCCTTATCATTTACAGTAGGGGGTACTTTATTTTACATTTTGTGAAACTGCCTCTTTAAACTGCTTTTCTTGTCCATATCTCCAGTCACTAGGTGTCTCCATTGCAGCATCTAACAAGAACCATAGACAGGCCTCTCAGTGGGTAAGAGAAAGAACAAAAGACAGTCTATAGAAAACCCAGCTAAGGGCATTGAGTCTGTTTTATAACACATGACATGTTTCTAATTAACCCAATAAACCGATTCAGCCCAAACGAGCAGTTTTAGCAGCTGCAGGAAATTCCAATAAAAAAATGGAATTTGCTCAAAAAATAACCTGCCCTGAAATATCACAGTAAAATAGGCAGGAGGTGCTGAAATCCTTAACTTCTCATCTATTGGCTGGTCAGACACAAAAGTGAGATTGTTGGGAATTGTAGAATATCAGTGTCTGTTTATGAGAAATAATCAGCTGGTGCTGGGAGCTGTAATTCTAGAACATCTGAAGGGGGTTCTCAAGAGTAAATCAGTATTATATGAAAACTGGTCCTAATGGGACATGGAGGGGGTAACAGATCATGATTGATGTAATAGAATAACATTTTCATATTGGGGGAAATTTGGTTCTAAAAATGTATTTTTGGAGAACACATAATGTATACCATTGTTAGTTAAAGGGTTAATGGATACCGTCATCCCCAAATGTCACTCTTAAACATTTATGTATTATACTTTCCTGTTACTCACATATATCCAATTTCCATAAAATCACATCTATTGTAATTTGCCAGAGGAGGAGATCTAACGACACTTATGCAAATCAACCCTTGTTTTACGAAGTGAATTTTAATTATAATTATTTGTATCACCTGCTGTGGATACAGACCTCTCCTGATTGGTCTACACAGGCCCCATGATGTGATGTAGGAGCGCTAGTCTCATTCGGGAGGATCACATGATATAAGGACACTAGTTAATAAGAATAATTGTGTGATCCAAATGTTTATGGATGGGAAACTGATGGCCGTGATGTTGTTTTATTTTTTGTACAGCTTCTATCATTTGGCTGAGGATGAAGTGTTTTGTAACTCACAGCAACTTGATGCTGGAGATGTAATATTTCCACCTTTAGACTCCTATAAGTACAATGATATACTCAGTCTTATGAAGAAACCAGTTGTTTGTCCATTAACAAGGAGAAAAGGAAAGAAAGGAAGAGAAAAGGGAAGAGAGAAGGAATAAGGAGAAAAGGAGAGAGCAGAAGAGAAGAGAGAAGGAGAGAGAACAAAGAGAAAAGGGGAGAGTAAATGGGAAAAGGGAAAAGAGAAGTTGAGAGAACAAGGAAAGAAGGAGAGAATGGAATTGAATGGAGAAGGGAAGCGAGAAGGAGAAAAAACAAGCAGAAAAGGAGAGAACAGAATGGAGGAGACAATGTGTATATAAGACATGGGGGAGAAAAAGGAAGGAAGAAAGAAATGAGAAGAGAGAAGCCAACCCACTGGCCTCTGCCCAATCCTTTGTCTGTGCTAAAAGGCAAAATGTTGTCCTGAATTCAGACACACGGAGCCCACAAATACTGCACTGACCTCACACACCCTACACTGCTCCCTCGTCTGGCCCTTGCCCCCCAGACCCAAATGGAAACCCCAAGAGCAGGAGTGCGGAGCAAAATCATAGTAACGACTGGTTGTCATGGCATTGCTGCCAAGGTACAAATTCACCCAATGTTGGTGATTGGAGAAGTGAACTTCAACCAGGAGGGGATTCATCATTAACAACATGTCATATTTTCTTTCATTTAAACACTTTACTTAAAATCCAGTGTAAGTTACAAAATACATATTGTTCAATTCAGTGATGTAACTGGATGTTCCTGGGCCCCACAGCAAATCCAAATTAGGGCCCCGGAATATTGGTGAATTGTACTAAACTCAACAAGATGTCTCATTAATTAGGGCCATGCTGGTCCCACTACTCTCCTGTCCCCCCTCCTCTGCAGTTACACCCCTGATTTATTTACACTTACTCCTCACCTGCCTCCTGCATTGACTGACTCATGTAATGAAGTCTCACAGCTTCAACCAACCATCTAACAATAACCATTCCACACACTTCTAATAGTTTATTGCTTTTATTATAAACATCTATTTGGTTTTACACATGTTTCATAAAAATAGATATATAAAAATATTTGTATAAATATATAAAACATTTTGTATAAAAATAGATCTATAAATGAAAAAGCTGTATAAAAACATAAATATTCTTCTGGCTTCTGGGAGTTTTGCTCATTTTCCGTCAGTACATCGTTGGCATCAGTTTCAGGAGTTTTCAGGGAACTCATCAAATCCTCTGAAGGCCTTTTGTGCAGTTGGGGATATTTGGGACATAGAGTCATGGGGGGTTACAATCCCCCCTCACTGTCCTCTTCTCTAGTATCATCCGGGCTAGGGATGAATGGGGCTCGCACTTGCTTGGCCATAAGAGCTTCCCACATTATTGGCTATAAATACAAACAAAAACGTGTTACATTAAATATTGAATAAGTTGTGCCTATATAGCAATATGAACTCCATCATTAGATTCATAGAACACAGCAGAGGAATATAAAGTGTCTGCCTTGCAGTTATGTCTGGAGATATCTGCATCCCAGTGTTGGACTAGGGGGGTTCAGACCCACAGGGGCTGCCACATCAGGGCCTGCACACCCCCACCCTGGGCCCCCCCTCTGCTAATTCCAGGGCCCCCCTCACCAGCCCTCCTCCATCCGCCTCTCCCCTGCCCCCGACCAGCACGTACCTGCTTTTTTTCCATTGGTCGGACGGGGGGGGGGAGATGAGGGAGCATAAAGTTTCAGGCAGGGGGAGTGGATCTGGGCCGGCAGTGCCCACCGGGTTTTTACCTGTGTCCCACCAGCCCAGTCCGACCCTGCTGCCCCCCATTCCTCAGTACAACTGCCCTGCAACAGGTATAAAATAGAACTTACATCAAAGTAGCTACAATTCATCACTTCTTCTCCATCGTTTCTAAGTGATCCGAGCCGGCTTATACAGTCTTTGTCTAAGAGCTAAACAAACACAAATAAAAATTACACACAGGCCCAAAGCTGAATGAAAGCGGAAACTACAACAAGTTTATTCTACTGTTTTATTCTACATTTCTATTGGCTATAGTGTAGGCCTGTAGATATGGCACTTACCAGTTTTATCACCATACTGGTTTCATTATCCAGATTGGCTGGAAGTTCGGGTTCTTCATGGAAGACCTTTTCCCGCAATTCTCTAAAATTATTTCCGGTAAAAGGCACCTGCAAAAATAGAAAGATATCAAGTCAGGAACTCGGGTATTCTGAGAAAAGAACGACGGTATTACTCCGGGGCAGGAGTTGTTATTAGTGAAATTCTAATGGCAATTTGTCTGGGAAATTGAAAGAGATTTTATGGAATATTTCACTGGAACACAACATTGGACTGGGGGACCCAGAAACCACTGGTCCTGTTGCTTCAGGAACCCAATAAAAAAACCTCTGGGCCCCCAGTCAAAAAGTATTCTGTGCCCCCTCCAGCCACAAACCCCCTCGGGACCCCCGTGCCCACTGTTTCCTTCACCCGGCAGAGCCAATATTTCAAGCAGGGAGCGGGTCTGGGCGGGTGATGGAGCAGAGTGAGATCTTTACAATTTGAGTCTCTTCAATAGAATAAAGTAAATAGACAGCATTGTAGAACCTAATGGGATTATTAGTGACGGCTTTATACTCACGTAGCCAACGGCCATTTTATAGATGATTATGCCTAAAGCCCACCAGTCCACGCTTCTCCTGTAGTTTCTTTCTGCAAACATTTCTGGAGCCCAGTAACACTCCGTTCCACATGGGTAGGTCATTTCATCTCTGTAGCCAATACCTTAAGTACAAGGAAAACTGGGTTAGTTCCTAATCAATGAATGGGACTAATCTACTAACAGCTATAAAGGTGCATGTGATACATAGAGGCCAATGGAGAAGATCAATTATAGTCAATTAAAATGACCAAAGATATAATTTATATGAGAATTCATTTGTCTATTATATATGTTACAGGTATGGGACCTGTTATTCAGAATGCTTGGGACCTGGGGTTTCTTGGATAATGGATCATTCTGTAACTTGGATCATTCTGTAATTTGGATCTTCATACCTTAGGTCTACTAAAAAACTCATATTAACAGTAAATAAACCCAATAGACTGGTTTTGCCTCCAATAAGGATTAATTATATCTTAATTGGGATCAAGTACAAGCTACTGTTTTATTATTACAGAGAAAAGGGAAATGATTTTTAAGAATTTGGATAAAATGGAGTCTACGGGAGATGGCCTTTCTGGATAATGGGTTTTCAGGATAATGGATCACATACATGTAGAAAATACCAGGATATCTTACCTGCTTTGCACAACCCAAAATCTGCAATTTTGGCATATCCATCACTGTCTAGGACAATATTTGCAGGCTTTAAATCTCTGGAGGGAAAGAAATAACATGATCAGCAAAGTCTTTGGTTTCTGAACAGAGAACTAGAGAATGACCCCCCATCCTTACTATATAGGCCATATCTAATATTGACCTAGAATTCAGAACCCTCCTTTCCGCACCTGTAAGAGGCCACTTTATTCTGCCTCATAATAAAAATATAATAAAATATAACCCCTGAAAATTAAATTCCCTTTTTAATTCTCTTACCGGTGGACAATGCGATATTCATGTAAAAACTTAATCCCAAGGACGATGCAGGCGGCATAGAATCTGCAAGACAAAACACATATTTTAGTTGCAATTACAAATGTGGAAGATGTATCTATAAGAAGAAAGTGCAGTACTACAAGCCCATGTGAATGTACCAAAGTGACCCAATGATACTTACAAAGTGTCGCTTGGGGGCAGTGCTCCGTTCTTCAACCGGGATTCCAAATTTCCTCCAGCAGCAAACTCCATGGCTATGTATACATGGTGTTCTCTCTGGAAGGAGCAGAATAAGCTCACCAGGAAAGGGTTCCTTCTAATCCTCACCAGCCTTAATATGTCCCTTTCCAGGTAAAGTCTGAAACATAAACCAACCAACAAGTCAGGAGAAAGGAAATGAGTTTCCTTCTAGAACTATTTAATAGCTGATCAGTGTTCTCCAAAAAAGCAAATAACTAAAAAAAACTATAAAAATGAAGCAATAAAGACCAATTGAAAAGTTACTTAGAATTGGCCATTCAATAACATACTAAAAGTTAACTTAAAGGTGAAGCCCCCTTTAATGTGACAGTTGCCCAATGATATTAGTTTGGAGGAAAAAATAACTAAATCAATTCCTCAACTGTTTTTATGTTAAATAGACAAGTTGCATTGACACTCGTGCAAATATCGCCAGTAATTATAATGCTCACAGGAGTTGTGTGTATGTGGAGCTTACAGGAACGTATAACGTGTATATAAGAGTAGTGTAAAGGATATTAAAGATCATGGAGATGCTTCACTAATATACCAACCTGTTAATCATATGACTTTGCAAAATATTTTTCTTTTCCATCTTTTTGATGGCGACCGTTTTTCCAGACTTTTTATGTACTGCCTTAAAGACCTGAAAAAAAAGAGCAAGTTCATGAAATTGTGATAAATATGCAAATAAATAGCCTAATCTTCATTAGGGATGAGCTACTCACTTGTCCAAAGCTTCCACTGCCAAGCCACTCGCAGAACTGGAAATCCTCAATTGGAATAGAGGGAATAGCAGGGGTCGGAGAATCACTGAAAAGAAGAATAGAATGTTGGTCTTTGTAGGATTGAGGATTGGGGTTTCCAATAAAAGGATTAAAGAAAGAACTGGGCAGGTAACATTATAACTTACATTGAGTCTGGTGATAATTTTTCTGAACATTCACTGTCCGATCTCTCCCCAATCTGAGAGGGACGAGCACAAATCACAGAATTGGGTGGAGCCTGAGAAAGCTAAAGAACAAGAAGATTCTCTATTATTTCACATCCTTTATGGGAAAAAGGTCAATTCTGGCGAGAAGTAATGCAGTTATTAAGTTCTAGAAACATTATTATCTCATAATTATGACTATTAGGAATGCACCGAATCCAGGATTGAGCTTGGGATTCGGCCACGATTCTGCCTTTTTCAGCAGAATTTGACGAATCCAAGTGCCTGACCGAACTGAATCTGAATCCAAAAAATCATGTGACTTGTCGTCACACAAACAAGGACTTCAACATTTTTTTAACCTTGCGTCGAGGTTCTCATTCCTCCTTCTTTCCATAATTCTAATTCAGATTCGGTTTAGTATTCGGCCAAATCATTCACAAAGGATTTGAGATTTGGCTGAATCCTAAACTAGTTGCTTCAGTGCATCCCTAATCATATTATGTAACAGCAGTTAATGAATTCAGAATTATATCAATTACAAGATGTCATCAATATGTCAATATTAGGTACTTACGATTTCAAGTTTCTCAATATAATCCTTCTCTGAGTTTTCTGGCTCTCTGTTTGGAGAAACAGAGCCACCGACCAGACTGTTTGCTGGTATGTGATATTCTGCAAAAATGAAATAAAATATTGTAATTACTTTGCTTTGGGTTGTACAGAGTATGGGTTTATTATTGGTATAGGTACCTGTCACCCCTGGATTAACTCAAATTGGATTGAATTAGAACATTGATTTACTTTATCTTGTTTTCTATGTGTGACAAATTTAGCATCTAATAAAAGTATGTGACTATAAATATTATGGGAACAGTGAGGAATCCAACATGGAGGACATACTGATACTTGTGTCATGTAGCTGCTCACTATAAGAGAAACAGACATAAATACTGTACCTGGTCTGTTCAGCTTAACTGATCTTCTACTTGAGTCCTGTAAAGATAAAAATCACAATATTTTAGGCACAACAGCGTCTCTCATATTATATGTCTATATATGAGTTTGCATTGTCTGATGGTAACACATTTCTGTTGTACATAAGAGAAAATATACTGAACACTTGCTGACCAATAGAACACGCTGTACTTACATCCGATTCCTGTGGCAGATACTCAGACACACTTTTGATACTAATATCTAAGTATTTTGATAGAGAAACAGAGGTATTTCCACTCGTTTCTTCTGACTCTTGTGATGGATATTCAGTCTGTAATTCATTATCACTCTCCTGTCTTATATGAGACTCCTCTGGCAGATATTCCGTCTCTAGTGATAATGAACTTTCACTGCCTGGGGAAGGCGCAAGGAAATGTTTCGCAGATAATAATGGTTTGGGCTCATCTGAGAAAGGACAAAAATAAAATAAGAGACATGTAAATTAGTATATGTATTTATATACAGTAACAGAGATTGGTTATTTATTGTGCAGGAACTAAGCACAAACCAATGACCCATCATATACTATACCTGAAGGTTTCTTGGCTTCTTGTACCATTATTAGTATTACCCCAGGACTTGGCTCAATATCAGTAGGGTTATCTACGTTGCTGGTGATGCCCTGTAAAGATAAATATTGAAAGATCAGATGATATGCAACAATACAGACCATCAAGTGCTAAAGTGAAAATAGGAATGGCGAATTGCACATAACAAGAATTACTCTAGAGCTGCTCTAGAGGTGCTAAACTGGCAAGCAAGGGAAACATCTACCCGTTAGAGTCCTGCACGGGTCCATTTGTGTAAACCAAATAGCTAGATCAGCGAGGGTGGGAGTATTTTGCAGGCATTCTGCAGGTACCACCAGATACCAGACCCATTGCAAGTCTCTACTACCTGCCATAATTAGCTGAAAAAGCTGTTTCCCAAAGAAATTGAAATTGCTGTTCCCCAAGAACCAAGTAGGTGGATGTACCAGTCATTCATTCTAAGTAAAATACCAGTAGAATGAGTTAAAAAATTCCTTTCTTCATTCTTTAAATGTTAAACACTTCAGTGATTCTATGTCTTGTCTGTTTGAGACCCAAATAAATGGGATCTATGAATGATCTTGGTTTCATATTTGGAAAAACTTTTCTATTGCATCAATAAAAAAATGATTGAAAGGCACTTACAGCAGTAGATTTCACAACAACCCTAATCACTGCAGCTGAAGGGCACTCAGAATCATCAGTCGTAGTCTCTGAACTGTCTGTGCCTTCTGCATCTGCAAAAACCAAACACATTTACATGATCAATGCACATGGTACTCTTAGAAAGTATTAATATTGGATTCATATTGGAAGGGCAATGGGAGAACATACCTGTAGAGTTATCAGCTTCACTTTCAGATGTGCTTGACACTTCTTCTATCTCTATGACCTCGGTGTGGTCAGATTCCTCTTCAGTGTCCTCAGCAATCTCGTTGAGTATCTCCATGGGTTCTACCTTAGCTTTCTCCATAATTTCTTTTACTTCCACTTGTTTTTTAGCCTCTTCTTCTTCTTCACTTCGTGCTTCTGGAAATCTCAACTGTGGCACTTGGAAAAGACTCACAGGAGTAGGCACGTTGTAGATCATTGGTTCCTGAATTCAAAATAGATAGATATATATTTTATTTTATCTGAAATATAATTTAATTAAAATATATACATAGAGTCATAAAGATGTAATGCCAACTTACGGTATTGTCCAAGATCAAAGGATGAATCTGTAAATAAAAGTAGAAAAATGTCAGTAAGAAATCTCTATTAATACTGGTTGTTTATATAAGAAATAAACCTCTAATAAGGATACTGAACTAGATCCCAATAACTTTTTGCTTTAATAAAAATGTGTAACATTCGCCTCACCTTGTTCTTATGTTGAAAGAAGTTCCGTATAGTTTGACACGTTGATCGAATTCTTCGTAACATTTTTTATAGTTTCTGCAGGATAAACAGATTCAGATTTGATTATCTCACATTTTCATTAGAAGAATGTAAACAAGACTATAATTATATGTATAAATATATATCTCATAAACTGCTAATTGTAAGGTAATACCTCTATGTAAAAGTTTAGAAAATGAAAGGAAAGTTTCATAGACATAATATATATATAATATATCTTAATTTCACCCTATTAAATATGACCGATGGCCAGTAAATTATTATTAAATGCAGCAAATATCAAAACTATTACTTCTTTTAACTACTCAAAGGCCTGTTTATCCAATTTCGAAAATTGTGAAATTTTAACTACATTTTTGTATCGCAAATAAACTTGTAATTTTACAAAACAAGGAAGTTTGCTTATTTATTAAAATTATGAATATAAATAAATCTCAATTTAATTAAATGATTAATAAAAACTCTGCGGGCCAACAAACTCAAAACTTTTACAAAATCACTAAAAGATTTACTGGGAGAACTCCCACTGATGCCAAAGCTTAACATTCTTGTTTTTTGGGTGTTTTTTTAGCTTAATACATTTCAAACATTTGAGGTTTTGAAACCATAATTTGAATTCATGCATATTAGAACCTAACAATTCAAATTACAGTACAAATTATAATTTGAACATTGATAAATCAGCCCCTTGGCCAAGTACTCACAATTTAAAGTTGAAAAAACTCTAAAAACAAAAGTCAGTTGGTATCAGCACTAACAACAGCGATTCTAACTGTTAAACACCAACACTAACAGCTAGAACATCAACCAATATATATTTATATATAGATTATATATATATATAGAGAGAGAGAGAAAGAGATAGAGAGAGCCAAGTACTTACAAAGTCGATAAAATTGATGAAATTGATGAAATTGAAAATAAAAAGTACGTTGATATCAGCACTAACAGTAGCGATGCTCACTGATTAGCAGCTAAACACCAACTGATCAACAATGGCTTGTTACTTATGATATGTCTCTTGGGGCATTATGACATCATAATAATATCACATGATCCACCTGACACTCTTGGGGCATTATGACATCATAATGGTATCACATGACCCACTTGACATGAACATCCCATAAACACACACCTGTAGGATGCAGACTGTATTCCCTACATATTATCCCATGAGATGGAAACTACTGAATATGGAAACTACTGAATATAAAAATCTCAATTGAATTAAATCATTAATAAAAACTCAGCGGGTCAACAAACTCTCAAAACGTTTGCAAAACCACTAAAAGTTTTACTGGGAGATTAGTACCTAACAATTCAAATTGCAGTGCAAATTATAATTTGAACATTGATAAATCAGCCCCTTGGCCAAGTACTTACAATTTAAAGTTGAAAAAACTCTAAAAACAAAAGTCAGTTGGTATCAGCACTAACAACAGCGATTCTAACTGTTAAACACCAACCAATATATATTTATATATAGATTATATATATATAGAGAGAGAAAGAGATAGAGAGAGCCAAGTACTTACAAAGTCGATAAAATTGATGAAATTGATGAAATTGAAAATAAAAAGTACGTTGATATCAGCACTAACAGTAGCGATGCTCACTGATTAGCAGCTAAACACCAACTGATCAACAATGGCTTGTTACTTATGATATGTCTCTTGGGGCATTATGACATCATAATGGTATCACATGACCCACCTGACATCAACATCCCATAAACACACACCTGTAGGATGCAGACTGTATTCCCTATATATTATCCCATGAGATGGAAACTACTGAATATGGAAACTACTGAATATAAAAATCTCAATTGAATTAAATCATTAATAAAAACTCAGCGGGTCAACAAACTCTCAAAACTTTTACAAAACCACTAAAAGTTTTACTGGGAGATTAGTACCTAACAATTCAAACTGCAGTGCAAATTATAATTTGAACATTGATAAATCAGCCCCTTGGCCAAGTACTTACAATTTAAAGTTGAAAAAACTCTAAAAACAAAAGTCAGTTGGTATCAGCACTAACAACAGTGATTCTAACTGTTCAGCAGCTAAACACCAACCAATATATATTTATATATAGATTATATATATAGAGAGAGAAAGAGATAGAGAGAGCCAAGTACTTACAAAGTCGATAAAATTGATGAAATTGATGAAATTTAAAATAAAAAGTAAGTTGATATCAGCACTAACAGTAGCGATGCTCACTGATTAGCAGCTAAACACCAACTGATCAACAATGGCTTGTTACTTATGATATGTCTCTTGGGGCATTATGACATCATAATGATATCACATGATCCACCTGACACTCTTGGGGCATTATGACATCATAATGGTATCACATGACCCACCTGACATGAACATCCCATAAACACACGCCTGTAGGATGCAGACTGTATTCCCTACATATTATCTCATGAGATGGAAACTACTGATCAATAACATGAATACTGTATAATATATATTTATATATATAGATAGAGAGAGAGCCAAGTACTTACAAAGTTGATGAAATTGAAAATAAGAAAAGTCAGTTGGTATCAGCACTAACAGCAGCTAAACACCAACTGATCAACAACAGCCTGGGGGCATTATGACATCACAATGTACAACTGGCTTAAACATCATGTGATCAACTTGTAAGCTGAATATCAAATTACATGGGACTACATTTCTATTAAAGGTCGAGAAACACACAAAAAAAGGAAAGAGTTTCAGTTTTTTGGTTCAAACAAAAACGGATCATTTTATTTGGGGTGCTTGAGACAGGGAGAGAATAGAAAACCACCTTAAAGCTGATTCAGTCAAAGGAAAATAATTAATCATATCATACCTTTTGTTATCCTTATTTTATTTATTTGATATCCTTTATTTATTTTGTCACATAATAGATCAAGTGTTGTACTCAATAGGCAACAATTATACAGATAAGTCACATTGGGCTCAATAATCACTGGCAGGGGAGGATACAAAGTCCAAACAACAGCAGCCAGACACCCTGATAGGATTGCCATCAGTAGAGTTAGTAGGCCTGGACTGGGAGTCAAAATAGGCCCTGCCATTCCAAGTACCAAGGCCCACTTGATCCCATACAGCCCCCTACCAGCCCACTATATGGTATCTTTCTATGGAACCATACAGCAGCCCCTCTGGCATTTGCCAGAACCCACAGATTGCCAGTCCAGGCCTGACCAGTGCCACCTTATATACAGTTAAATAGTGAAGGGGCGGGCAATTGTGTGCAGGGGTGGGATGATGATGCAAAAGGACCTGAGTGGCAGGAGATCCAATTAGCTGGAGAGACATCTGTTTCCCATTTCGGCATTGCTGAATTCAGACTGTATAATCATTTGCTAGATATTGGCTGATTTGCAGGATAATGAGGGCGCACATTAGTTTCCTGGGCAGGGCAGTCACTAGAGGAAGTGAGAGCTGGAGGTTCATCAGTAGAGTTTGTCCCTCATTATGAAGAGCTGGAAAATGTCTCGGGGGCTTTCTAGGTTCCTGAAAGATCTGCCCCCAGCAGCCATCCCTGATGGACGTCATTGGGCAATGTCACCAGCCAAAGAGCCACTGGGGGATACTGGGAAACAGGACAGACAGAGGGTCAGAGAGACAGAAGGCCAACCTGAGAGGTGGGGGCTAAACCCTGAGCAGGGCTGTATTTAAGTACAATGCAACCCTGGGCATTGGACCTAAACACGCTCCTACGTTGTGCGCTCTGACGTCACACACCGGTGCGCTGATGAAACGTGCTCTGACATCACGCAATGCATTCAGTGGAAGTGGCGTCACCCCGCCGTGCACGTGACTTCACTTCTGCATTCTTACCTGGCCCCCCTACCCCTCACCCCCTCAGCTCCATCATCCATGGCAGAGGGTGGGGAGGGTTTTAAAATAAAAAAAACAAAAATGAATAAAATAGGCACCCCCAAAACTGTGCCACCCTAGGCACAGGCCCTCAGGGGTCTATATATAAATAGGGCCCTGCCTATGAGGGAGTGTTATCCAGGGAATCCAGTGTAAAGGCCCAGAACCCAAATACACATTGGGCCTAACCTCAGATGTGAAACACATTAGAGACACAGGTAACAACATCCAATAGATAAGGAAAGTGCATGACATGTCAACTCAATAGCAAGAAAGAAATCCAGGGGCAATTTTGCAGTTCAGTTTTTGTAGGTCTGTCCCAACCAAAGCTACAGGGCCCAGGGGTGCAATTATAGAGGAAGCAGATCCTATGGTGGAGAGGACCCCACAAGGCCCTAATTAATTAACAAATTATAGAGAGAGAGAGAGAGAGAGAGCAGTTCTAGTTTGGTGGGCTCTCTACCAAAAGTCATCCGCCTGGGTGCTGGTAAAATGATAACTATATTCACATCGCACAAACCGCACTCCAAGGACTTGTCAGGTGCAAAACCAAAGGAATTTTCCTGAAGACGACTCGAGTGATAGAGCCGAAACGTTGAAATAGAGACATTTTTTTGTTTGCACCTGACAAGTCCTTGGAGTGCGGTTTGTGCAATGTGAACATATATATATATTTAAGACTTGTGCAAGTTTGGAAGGTTTAAAATGAGTTTGCTGTGGGGCCCAGTAGCACTGAATTGCACCACTGATGGCTCCTCTTGCTCTCACTTACAACATTATCCATTCGCACACTTCCTAGTTGGCCGGGCGCTGTATGCTCAGTACTCACATGAACAGGTCTCTGTCTTGCTGAACTGCCATTGCTTCCTTCAATATCAGCTTCCAATTCCCCCCAATCTCACCCTAACTGACTACAGCTCAGGTCCCTTCAAGCCCAGATTCTGGTTCCTCCTCAGGTGGGAGGTGGGTGCTGCAGGGCCACAGCTCAGAAACCATTGCTTCAAAACTAAGTTGGCTTGGGAAGAAAAATACATTCATTTGTATCAGCCCTTCTAGGGGTATTTGACACCATCCTCCCCCATTACTTACCAAATAGAGACTATCTATATGTATTACCTTTTCTATGCCAGGCTGGGGCAGAGATTTGAAGCCAGGAACAGTATTTAATGAACCCACTAATTTGAACTTTGCCACCAGAGGGAACTCTTGTTCCATCACACAACTTTACCATAGAGACCAATACAATACAATAGGACCCAACCCCAACAACCCTTTTCTGATGGGATCACTTTTGATCCCTTTGACAGTCAGGAATAATCTATAGATTGTCATGATTCTCTGCACTTCCTGTGTCTGGGCTGCTCTCTTTCCCATGGTCATGGGATTTCTTGGAAGCAGTGGCCTTTTCCTAAAGTATTTGAACCAGAAATTATTTCTGCTGTACAGTATTTGGTTTATCTATGTCACCAGGAATGAATCAACATTGACTTGGACCTTGGGTGGTCCCCCTGCTGCACCCCCAATCCACCTTATGTCCACCCCCTTCCTGCTTTATATTGATGGAACCCTGGAAACCATGGGCCTCTGGTGTCCTGTAGGATTGCCTTATAGTAATCTGCAACTGGGGGCCACAATGTGCCCAAATTTTTGACCCTTTCTGTGTCTGTGCCAAAGTCTTGCATGTGTTTCCTTTATTTTGGGAGCTTCTGAGAAAGGCAAGTAAAGCACAGGGATTGTTTTGGGGATAAGCACAGTAGATGTGACTAAGCCCTAAACATCCCTTTATGGAGCCGTTTGAGCTGCGACTCCCAGAAGGCTGCATGTGACATGGGTGGAACATAATGACAACACGCAGAATCCCATCACACGCCATCTGCACTCTAATGGACTAAACATGTGTCCTCTCTGCACAGAAATGTCCCAGCTAAGGACCCAAGTGTATATAATATGCAGGGAGTGTACAACACAGAGATGTTTGGCAGGGGGGGACAATCCCAAAATGTATAAATCCTCATCCTTCTCTCAGCTGCCGGGGGTCTGGGGAGCACATTTATTGAGAGTTTTGACTAGATATTAGAAATAGAACTGGCTCTGGGGAAACCAACAGAAACCTGGGCACTATATTGTTCCTATAAAGACTTTGCAGAACACAAAAGGCCCTGGGGCAAATTAAAATAGTAATGGGGCCTATGGCAAAACTTTATTTTACATTTCTCTATTATATGAAGTAGGAATTTCCAACCTAAAGCTGTTCCTGAAATACCCTGAGCCCTTATCCATTGTCAGACTGGGGGTGTCTGGGCCCACTAGGGCTGCCAACCCCCACCTCCACCAACTCCAGGGCCCCCTGCACCAGCCGCAATCCTCCTCCATCTGTCTCCCCCGCCCCCGCCCATCATGTACCTGCTTTGCTTCTATTGGTCGGAACGGGCAGCAGGTTTGAGCTGGCTGGACCCATGAGAGCCAAGGCCCACCAGGTTTTTTCCAAGTGTCCCACAGGCCTAGTCTTACCCTGCCCTTATCCCCCACAGTCGGCCAGGATCTGAGGGCCAAGCTTGGATCTAGCAGGAGGAACGACATCCCTAATCTGCTGGCACTGAAAGGTTCTGATTACAATGAGCTCCTGGGTCAAGCAGCCAAAGCTAAGGTTTTGTGCAAGAGAAGCACCGCAAGCCTACATGAGAGCAGGGCTCCAAGTTTAGAGGAGGAGGAGCCCAAAGGTTCAATAAATCCACCCCCGGTGCTGAATGCTGTGGGTGCCATGCACTAAGTGAATCACTAATTTGCCAGGAAAAACAATGGATTCAGCTCAAATTCTGCTACGGAGACTCTGCAATCAGATGGCCTACTCTTTCCCTCTAACAAAATGAATCTCTGGCAAAAGCCTCTGGCAAAAAACCCTCAGAGCAGCATGGCTTTCATTTTTATATTATATCACTCTGTCAGCTAGTGGCCAAACTTTGGAAACTTGGGGTCATGCTGTGACCCAGGAAGAGGAGAATTACTCCCTCCAATAACTAAGGGTCCCTTTAGTGGCCTAACCTTAGGGCAGGGATTCCCAACCTTTTGAACCCGTGAGCAACATTCAGAAGAAAAAAGAGTTGATGAGCAACCCAAGCCTGAAAAATGTTCTTGGGCTGCCAAATAAATGCTGTGATTGGCCATTTGGTAGCCCCTATGTGTATTGTCAGCCTACAGGAGACTCTGTCAGTACATCTGGTTTTATACAACCGAAACTTGCCTCCAAGCCTGGAATTTTAAAATAAGCAGCTGCTTTGAGACCACTGGGAGCAACATCCAATGTGCCACTGGTTGGGGATCACTGCCTTAGGGCAACGCACAATGTACCAGCCCCCGACACTTGCAACTTTGCCAAGCCAACCACGTCAAAAAGGGCAAGTTTCTGTTAAATGGTCATTGCATTTGTGGTTTGCTTAAAATGTGATTTTTTTCCCATGTAGGGAGTAGGGGTTGCCACCTGGCAAGTATTTTACCAGCCTGGCCAGTAAAAATGATGATTGATCCCAATGTTATTAATATGGAAATAGGATAAATATATGGGAAGGTCTGTATTTTTTCCAGAAAAGTTGGCAGTAGGAAGGAGTTTTGGTTGAAGCAAATATAACCCAACTAGTAATGTTTATTGGTGAATTTCATAAACCTGGTTAATTGAGGAGCTGCTTCTTTCCGACATTGTGGGTTTTGTGGGGCTTCTTGTTTATCAGCTGAACATACAGTGGATACAATAAAGCAGTGGCACAATGAAAGGACCTCAGTCTCACACTGACTGACTGGCGACTGCTGTAAGGACGGAACTCGTGGGCCCACATCTGCGCCCCACCTGCGGGAATCATTCCTGGTGAATTTACTCAAAGCTGTAGGAATATCAGTCTGTCTGTTTGTCCTTTGAACTATGTCCTGTGGCTGCAATGCTCTGCAGAGATGGGACAATACAAACTGTAAGGCTTTTAGTGAGTCTCCCTGTATCTCATTGTCCAATAAGAGGAGGAGGACGAGGGCCATGCTGGAGGCACCAAGAAGTAAAGCTGGGACAGGATCACTATCAGAAATCTTGGGGCCCAATAGTGTGGACTCCCCATACTGTTTGTAAGCCCCACTTGGGCAGAGATATTTTATGCAGCAGTCCCCAGCCAAAGCTTATTGCTATTCACCTTAAATTCACCTAGTCCCTTACTATAGACTTTGCATCCCCATTACAGGAGCCCAGCTCTTAGAATCGCCTGTAGTTATAGACACCCCACATGATGCTGACTCTACTATCTCTCTTTAGGGGCCGTCACCACTACTCTGCCTTTTAGTCTTTTTCCCTATAAAGCCTTTAAATGACTATGTATATCTCATAGTCTCCTACTCGTTCTTATTCTTTATAAGGATCTCCTATACCAACCGGGATTTGCTTATACACTCACTCCCCCAGGATGAGTAATTACCCCAGATAATGAACATCACTCCATCCCTTTCCTTTATACTATTAACTGGATTAACTGATCCGGCACAGTGGATATTCGGAAACTCCCACAGAGGATCATAGAGCACCATATAATCTTTCACTAATTTCTACCCCCAATCAACCTGCCATGTAGGGTCCTCATCCCTTAAAGGGGCTGTACACCTTTAAACTTTTAGTATGATGTAGAGAGTGAAATTCTGAGATAATTTGCAATTGGTTTTCACTTTTTTATTATTAGTTTTACGTTATTTAGCTTTTTATTCAGCAGCTCTCCGGTTTGCAATTTTAGCAATCTGGTTGGTAGGGTTCAAATTCCCCTAGCAACCATGCATTGATTTGAATAAGACTGGAATGTGAATAGGAGAGGCCTGAATAGAAAGACGAGTAATAAAAAGTAGCAATAACAATAAATTTGTAGCCTTACAAGAGCATTTGTTTTTTAGATGGGGTCAGTGACCCCCATTTGAAAGCTGCAAAGAGTCAGAAGAAGAAGGCAAATAATTCAAAAACTATACAAAATAAATAATGAAGACCAATTGAAAGGTTGCTTAGAATAAGCCACTCTATAACATACCAAAAGTCAATGTGAAGGTGAACAATCCCTTTAAATCACTAGGAACAGGGACATACAAGCTGCCTAATTGACCCAATGCCACATTAATAATAGTGTGAATAGTACAAAGCGCAATGTGCCCTTTATATAGCGGCTCCTGTTTGGAAGAAACCTGGAGGTGCAGCTCTATTTACTGTATTGCTGGTTCTGACTCCTGAAACTCCTGTAGCAGAAGTCAGCTAGGTTAGCATGTACTGGCCTACTGCATTGTTTCAAGAGTCAGAATCAGAAAGCAGAAAGGTTTGATGAATAAATATTTCTCTCAACAGCAATTACAGGTCCAGGTAACAATGAGAGTCTAAAGAATGTTCATTGGAAAGTTGTTTAAAATGACATTTTATTTCATTAGGTGCCTAAACCATTCAGTAACCAGATACCAGCAGCAGAGGGTTGGCAGTCACAGGTTCTGATATAGCTGCTGACTGTAGTGTTATTTATATATCAGGATAATTAAACTTCAGTCTTCATTGCTTGGCAAGACTACAGTGGCCCCTGGCATGTCATTTTCATTGCATTCTTTAATGCAAACAGTATAGGAGTGTATAGAGCAACTGTCGTGCCACATATTTATAGACTGCTGCATTGACATGAAAGGATTTCAGAACAAAGACCTGAGCTGCCCTGTCTGGACTCCATTATCAGCTTTATGCTCAGTGATAAAGAACAGTCCGGTTATTGGTATTAGTGGAAACACAGAACTAACCCACCTCCCAACCTGTATATCCAGACTGTAACTAGTGCGGTCAGAAGCTAGTAACGGTAACTAGTGCGGTCAGAAGCTAGTAAAGGTAACTAGTGCGGTCAGAAGCTAGTAACGGTAACTAGTGTGGTCAGAATCTAGTAACGGTAACTAGTGCGGTCAGTAGCTAGTAACGGTAACTAGTGTGGTCAGAAGCTAGTAACGGTAACTAGTGTGGTCAGAAGCTAGTAACGGTAACTAGTGTGGTCAGAAGCTAGTAACGGTAACTAGTGTGGTCAGAAGCTAGTAACGGTAACTAGTGTGGTCAGAAGCTAGTAACGGTAACTAGTGCGGTCAGAAGCTAGTAACGGTAACTAGTGCGGTCAGAAGCTAGTAACGGTAACTAGTGCGGTCAGAAGCTAGTAACGGTAACTAGTGTGGTCAGAAGCTAGTAACGGTAACTAGTGTGGTCAGAAGCTAGTAACGGTAACTAGTGTGGTCAGAAGCTAGTAATGGTTAATAGTGTGGTCTAACTGCCCGACAATATCTGCACCTACATTGCCGGATGTAGAGAGACAAAGGTCCTCCATTCTGTAATTCTACCTAAGGCAGAGACACACATGGAGATTCGGGGAGATTTAGTCGCCCGGCAACAAATCCCCTCCTTCCCCCCTGAACTGCCTTCCCATTGGCTAGAATCTGAATCGCCGGCGGGATGGCACTCGGTGCGATTCATCTTCCGAAGTCATCGCCTCACGAGGAAAACAAAGTGCCATCCCACCGGCGATTTAGATTCTAGCCAGGGAGAGGCAGTTCGGGGAGACTAGTCCCCCGAAGAAGAAACAATTTGTCGCGACTAAATCTTCCCAAATCTCCGCGTGTGTCTCTGCCCTTAGTCTATTGCTCTTCGGACATAATCCCCACGTGCTCTTCTTCACATAAAAGGAGGAACCCTTCCCATAAATTCCCTAAATATCTCAGGATTCTTGATATTTCTAAACCACAAGAGATTGCAGATGCCGAGGTCACTATATTCCACATGTTCACATTAGCAGAGGAGAAAATCGGCATTCAAGGGGCACTGTGATTGGTCTGTCTGTGTGATGTCATACTGATGTCATCATCACCCTTGTTTATTTATGGGCACCTTTGACCCGGTTGGTCTGGTGAGTAGGATGACTTGTTCCAGGGATGAACATTGGGACGTCACTGGGTGTCTTCACAAAGTGGCGCCTTTGGGTTTCATATCAAAATCTTAAAATGCGACAACTAGTTAGTTATTGGGCCGGGAAGCTAACTCTCATATGGTCAGGGCCCCCAGAGAACAAAGGATCAGAAACGCTTTTTTAGAAGAACAAGTGAGGGTCTCTGGGAGTATTTTCCTGGGTGATGGTCTGAATGAAATCTGACCATGAAATCCAGGTTAACGAAGACTTTCTGCAACTGTTATCCACTAGAATGAATGAAAATTAGGGATGCACCAAATCCAAGGTTCGGGAATCGCCAGGATTCAGCCTTTTTCAGCAGGATTTGGATTCGGCCGAATTCTTGTGCCCGGCTGAACCGAATCCAGTGGCAGGGAGGCAAATCACGTGACTTTTTGTTACAAAACAAGGAAGTAAAAAAATATTTTCCACTTTTTTCTTTCCCGACCCCATTTGCATATGTAAATTAGGATTTGGATTCGGTTCAGTTTTCGGCAGAATCTTTAATGAAGGATTCGCGGATTCGGCTGAATCCTAAATAGTGGATTCGGTGCATCCCTAATATAAAAATTCATAAAAAATAAATATTCCTAGTCATATTATCCACTGGCTTTCACTTAATCCTTTAAGTATAACATTCCCCTTTAATTGGGCCGTCCTCTTAGCTGAGTGGAGCTCAGTCACTCACAATACTAAAGGGTTAACCAAATCTAAAGTCAAGCACCAATGAATTAGCCCTTGAAACCAGTGATACTTATGAATGAAGTTCCCCCATACAAGGGAAGGCAGGAGGGCCACACAAAATGTAAGAACTGTAAGATGTCCCTCCGCCTTCCCATGGACTTACATTTTTGACCCTTTATTATAATATAATTTGTCAGTACTCTAAGGGGCAGATTTATCAAGGGTCGAATTTCGAATAAAAAAACAACTTCGAAATTCGAATCAAAAAAGACCAACCGAAATTTATTAAAATAAGTTGTTTTTTTTCGGTGAGTAGGCTGTTTTCGTTCGAATTCGAATCGTACGAATCGAAGTAACATCATATTCGATCTAATTTAGATTCAAAGCTTTTTTTAAAAAAAACTTTGAGTTTTCAAACTCCACCAATGGACTCCAATAGGTTCTAGGAGGTCCCCCAAGGCTAAAACAGCAATTCGGCAAGTTTTAGCTGGCGAATGGTTGAAGTCGAGACAGTACATGATATATTTCGATATTCGAATTTTCAATTTTTTTTCAAATTCGAATTGAATTAGGACTTGAATTTTTTTAATTCAAATTTTCACTTCGACTCTTGATAAATGTGCCCCCAGTGGCGAACTACCAGGGGAGGTGGGGGGTCGAAGCAGGCCAGGGCCCACACCCCCGCAGGGCCCCCCAGCAGCCCGCGTACGGAGGGGGGCGGGGAGCCCGGCTGCGCGTCATGCACCAGGGCCTGCCCCCCTCTAGTTACGTTACTGTGTGCCCTTAAGTATCTAAAAACAACATTAGGGTTTATTTACTTTTAATACACAAGAGCCATGAATATCCTGTAAATGATATCCTGTATTTTATATCCTTATAAATAGTGTTTAGTGATGTCATCAGTTATAATCGGAGCTTAGTGATGTCATTTCTGATACTCGTGTGTTATAATAAATAAAGTAGCCCCTGTTGCAAAATATGAGGATATTAGAAGTCACCTCGGACTTTCATGACCTGTATAAAAACACGAGGCCGAAGGTGACTTATAATATCCTTATATTTTACAAGAGGGGGTACTTTATTCACTATATCCCACTGCACTTGCAGACCCACTAATTTCCCTGCAGTCATTTACACAGGTAATCCCATTCATTTCAGGGGCGGTTCACCTTTAAGTTAACTTTTAGTATGTTTTAAAAAGGCCAATTCTAAGCAACTTTTCAATTGGTCTTCATTATTTCATTTTTTTATAGTTTTTGGAATTATTTACTTTTTCTAACGCATTCCAGTTTTCAAAAGGGGGTCGCTGACCCACATCTAAAAAGCAAAATGCTCTTTGAGGCTACAAATGTCTTGTTAATGCTACTTTTTAATACTCGTCTTTTTATTCAGGCCTCTCCTATTCATATTCCAATCTATTCAAATCAATGCGTGGTTGCTAGGGGACTTTGGAGCCCAGCTACCAGATTGCTGAAATTGCAAACTGTAGAGCGTCTCATCTTTACTCATATTTCTATCCAGGCCTCTCCTATTCATATTCCAGTCTCTTCATCAAATCAGTGCATGGTTGCTAGGGGAATTTGGACCCTAGCAACCAGATGGCTGAAACGGCAAACTGGAGAGCTGCTGAATAAAAAGCTAAATAAGTCAAAAACTACAAATAATAAAAAATGAAAACCAATTGCAAATTGTCTCAGAATACCCCTCTCTATATCATACTAAAAACTAATTTAAAGGTGAACAACCCATTTAAAGATACTTGCATCCCCATGTTCTCTTTGCACTCCTGTCCCCTCTCCCGAGTCAATTATTGCTTTTCCTATTGACACAGGGGAAACCTTCAAACCAGACGGCAGGTCCAGGGTTCCTAAAAAAAGGGTTCCACCTGAAGAGTCAGGTGATCACATCAATCTCATGCTAAACGGCAGAAATTACGCCACCTGGACTAGGAATGTTTTTCTATCATTATCCTTAGATCAATATAATGGCTGATCTTTATCAGGACTTTACCAGCCTGTTATTCTAGGCCTGGGGAATTGGGGAGCCAACTGATATACCCCCTCCTTCCATAGTGAGAATATAGTGAATTTGACCTCATACATTGACAACTCGTCACGTGTAAAAGAGGCCACACGGCTTCTCATGAAAACAAAGGGACGGGGCAAGCGAGTGCAGCTGTCACAAATGCCTCAGTCTATAAGCTGTAAATCCGACAGCAGTTTAGAATTTCTGCCCAGAGAAGCAGCTGTTTCCCGAAAATCACGTTCAGAAGCCCAAACCCACAGTGTAAGCGAGGCCTCCGTCCCTGGAACATAACAAGAGGCCGTCAGTCTGAATTCTGAGAAGATTCAATGAGAATAGTTTTACTGCGACAGGTGCCCGGGGAGATCGATCTGTGCCAGAACCATTAACACTCGGCTTAGGTGCTTGCACTCAGTTATTCCAGGAGATTAAGCAGGTCCAACTACAAAGCAACACCCTATGGCAGGGCCCAACATAAAGGAAGGAACTGAGCTAATGAGAAAGGTGGAGGAATTACATTGATAAAACCGGCGCCATTGAGATGATTTGATTAATGTATATAAATACATAGAAGGTCAGTGCAGTGATCACTCAAGGTTCCCTTCCCAGGGCAACGACATAGTCACATCCATTATGAGCAGAGCTAGGAGGATTTAAACACCAGTAAAGAACGGGGTTCATCAAGAGACCATTGAAGCTGTTTCCTTTTGGTTCTAGTATAGCGCCTAACGCTTCTCTGTTTTGTGTTATTGTGACATCATATTATTTTGGGCAGGTGAAACAAGGACATTCACGCAGAGTGTAGGAGATTTCACCATCAGCATAGGAAAGGGGTTCTTTATTCTAAAGGCAGTCAAGTTATATAACTTTCTGGGTGAGGTGACACAAGTCCATCCATTGAGAGTGTAGGGGATTTCACCATCAACATAGGAAAGGGGTTCTTTATTCTAAAGGCAGTCAGGTTATATAACTTTCTGGATGAGGTGACACAAGTCCATCCATTGAGAGTGTAGGGGATTTCACCATCAACGTAGGAAAGGGGTTCTTTATTCTAAAGGCAGTCAGGTTATATAACTTTCTGGATGAGGTGACACAAGTCCATCCATTGAGAGTGTAGGGGATTTCACCATCAACGTAGGAAAGGGGTTCTTTATTCTAAAGGCAGTCGGGTTAGAGAATTTCCTGACTGGTTAAAGACACCTTTGAATGTACACGATAGGGAGAAACCAGGGGAGGAAACCAATAGGAGCAGCAGATGGAACGGGGCAAAGCTGAGCTGCTGAAATTCAATACGAGGTCCCTATGGAACTAGATATGTTTCCTATTTACAGGATTCCACATGATACATATTTTCCTCCACATATATCTCCTGCCCAAATGAAAGAGCTGTTGTTTGTTTAAATCATAAGTTCCATCGTTTTGTTGCCCTAACATTTCGACTGTTGGGTCAGTGTGGTATCAATAAAGGGGTTATTCACCTTTAAATTAACTGTTTAGTATGACGTAGAGAGGGATATTCTGAGACAATTTGCAATTGGTTTTCGTTTTTTATTATTTAGTTATTTAGCTTTTTATTCAGCAGCTCTCCAATTTGCAATTTGGGGAATCTGGTTTCTAGGGTCCAAATTACCCTAGCAACCATGCACGGATTTAAATAAGTGACCCCATTTGAAAGCTAGAGAGAGTAAGGATAAGAAGAAGGTAAATCATTTAAAAACTATAAACAAGAAAAATGAAGGCCAATGGAAAACTTATTTAGAATTAGCCATTCTATTACATACTAAAAGTCACTGAGGGGTTGTTCTGTGACCATATAAAGGCAGAAGGCTGCAGGCTGAGTTATACAGGGAACTCTGAGTATCACTTATGTATTATAAGGGATAATGTACCCCCTGCTGTAAATGATAAGGATATTAGAAGTCACTCAGGGGTTGTTCTGTGACCATATAAAGGCACAAGGCTGCAGGCTGAGTTATACAGGGAACTCTGAGTATCACTCATGTATTATAAGGGATAATGTACCCCCTACTGTAAATGATAAGGATATTAGAAGTCACTGAGGGGGTCTGTGACCATATAAAGACACAAGGCTGCAGGCTGAGTTATACAGGGAACTCTGAGTATCACTCATGTATTATAAGGGATAATGTACCCCCTACTGTAAATGATAAGGATATTAGAAGTCACTGAGGGGTTGTTCTGTGACCATATAAAGGCACAAGGCTGCAGGCTGAGTTATACAGGGAACTCTGAGTATCACTCATGTATTATAAGGGATAATGTACCCCCTACTGTAAATGATAAGGATATTAGAAGTCACCGAGGGGTTGTTCTGTGACCATATAAAGACACAAGGCTGCAGGCTGAGTTGTACAGGGAACTCTGAGTATCACTCATGTATTATAAGGGATAATGTACCCCCTACTGTAAATGATAAGGATATTAGAAGTCACTGAGGGGTTGTTCTGTGACCATATAAAGGCACAAGGCTGCAGGCTGAGTTATACAGGGAACTCTGAGTATCACTCATGTATTATAAGGGATAATGTACCCCCTACTGTAAATGATAAGGATATTAGAAGTCACTGAGGGGTTGTTCTGTGACCATATAAAGGCACAAGGCTGCAGGCTGAGTTATACAGGGAACTCTGAGTATCACTCATGTATTATAAGGGATAATGTACCCCCTACCAGGGGCGATCCTGGCCCCTCTGCTGCCCCCCCTCCCCCGGAAATTTGCTCTTAAAGAACCAGGAGCAGCATTTTTGCTGCACCTGGTACCTAGTGGGGCGCTGCCGCCTGAGGCGGCAGCTTCAACTTGCCTCATTGGCAAAGCACCCCTGCCCCCTACTGTAAATGATAAGAATATTAGAAGTCCAAGTCACTGAGGGGTTCTGTGACCATATAAAGACACAAGGCTGCAGGTTGAGTTATACAGGGAACTCTGAGTATCACTCATGTATTATAAGGGATAATGTACCCCCTACTGTAAATGATAAGGATATTAGAAGTCACTGAGGGGTTGTTCTGTGACCATATAAAGACACAAGGCTGCAGGCTGAGTTGTACAGGGAACTCTGAGTATCACTCATGTATTATAAGGGATAATGTACCCCCTACTGTAAATGATAAGGATATCAGAAGTCACTGAGGGGTTGTTCTGTGACCATATAAAGGCACAAGGCTGCAGGCTGAGTTATACAGGGAACTCTGAGTATCACTCATGTATTATAAGGGATAATGAACCCCCTACTGTAAATGATAAGGATATTAGAAGTCACTGAGGAGTTATGTTACCATATAAAGGCACAAGGCTGCAGGCTGAGTTATACAGGGAACTCTGAGTATCACTCATGTATTATAAGGGATAATGTACCCCCTACTGTAAATGATAAGGATATTAGAAGTCACTGAGGGGGTCTGTGACCATATAAAGGCACAAGGCTGCAGGCTGAGTTATACAGGGAACTCTGAGTATCACTCATGTATTATAAGGGATAATGTACCCCCTACTGTAAATGATAAGGATATTAGAAGTCACTGAGGGGTTGTTCTGTGACCATATAAAGGCACAAGGCTGCAGGCTGAGTTATACAGGGAACTCTGAGTATCACTCATGTATTATAAGGGATAATGTACCCCCTACTGTAAATGATAAGGATATTAGAAGTCACTGAGGGGTTGTTCTGTGACCATATAAAGACACAAGGCTGCAGGCTGAGTTGTACAGGGAACTCTGAGTATCACTCATGTATTATAAGGGATAATGTACCCCCTACTGTAAATGATAAGGATATTAGAAGTCACTGAGGGGGTCTGTGACCATATAAAGGCACAAGGCTGCAGGCTGAGTTATACAGGGAACTCTGAGTATCACTCATGTATTATAATGGATAATGTACCCCCTACTGTAAATGATAAGGATATTAGAAGTCACTGAGGGGTTGTTCTGTGACCATATAAAGGCACAAGGCTGCAGGCTGAGTTATACAGGGAACTCTGAGTATCACTCATGTATTATAAGGGATAATGTACCCCCTACTGTAAATGATAAGGATATTAGAAGTCACTGAGGGGTTGTTCTGTGACCATATAAAGTCAGGGAACTCTGAGTATCACTCATGTATTATAAGGGATAATGTACCCCCTACTGTAAATGATAAGGATATCAGAAGTCACTGAGGGGTTGTTCTGTGACCATATAAAGGCACAAGGCTGCAGGCTGAGTTATACAGGGAACTCTGAGTATCACTCATGTATTATAAGGGATAATGAACCCCCTACTGTAAATGATAAGGATATTAGAAGTCACTGAGGAGTTATGTTACCATATAAAGGCACAAGGCTGCAGGCTGAGTTATACAGGGAACTCTGAGTATCACTCATGTATTATAAGGGATAATGTACCCCCTACTGTAAATGATAAGGATATTAGAAGTCACTGAGGGGTTGTTCTGTGACCATATAAAGACACAAGGCTGCAGGCTGAGTTATACAGGGAACTCTGAGTATCACTCATGTATTATAAGGGATAATGTACCCCCTACTGTAAATGATAAGGATATTAGAAGTCACTGAGGGGTTGTTCTGTGACCATATAAAGACACAAGGCTGCAGGCTGAGTTATACAGGGAACTCTGAGTATCACTCATGTATTATAAGGGATAATGTACCCCTTACTGTAAATGATAAATTATTATGGATCTGTGCCTTCACTGAACTCTTTCTTACAACACACTGACATAGAACTATGGAAATCAGTTTTGTTATAATTTATTGTATGTATAATATTAAATGCAGTTAAATAATTGTGTCCAGTTTCAATCGTTATGTTTTTCTCCTTTTCCTTCAGTCTTGTTCTTCTCGTAGAGGAAAGGCCATTCATTTAACAGACTCAGGAACATCTGTTTTTTTCAGTGTGTGGGTGCAGCTGTCACAGGCTGATGTACCAGGAAGAGACTGTGATAAGGCAAAGCTCTCCCCTATATAATGGTTTATTCCTAACATGAAGCCACAAGGGCTGAACCATTGATTGAGCTGACGGCTGTTGGGGAGGGGGTGACTGTTGGAGATATAATTTAAAAAACAGCTGGACAGGGAGTTGTTACATAGTAGCAAGTCCTGGAAAGAAAGAAAGACAGCTCTCATTAGTAATGATGGGGTCTTGATCAGTTTCAATGTTTAGGATGTGCACAACGGTGCCAACTCCATCCAAGGATGTGAATCCAGTCCCTCCGCATTAAGTACTTATCCAGGTATAGAGCTTTGATTCTGGCTACATTATGCTCCTGGGCTGTTCTCCTTCCCATTGTCAAGCAATTGGCTGGAGGAACTCAAGTGCTCCCTCTAGTGGCCAAATCTCCATCAACCTGATATCTACTGCCCATAAATATCAATATCATGGGTAAACCCTAATCATAACTTTCAGGTGGAACATGAGATGACCTTCCCATGGGAAAGAGAGCAGGACATGCAGAGAATCAGACTTCAGGCCCTGTGGGCCAAATGTAAGTGAACAGAATGTATACTTACAGTATGAGAAACATATTTATACTGACCAATGTAAGTTCTAATCAGCTGGGCCCTTGGGTGCAGATATAATAAATATGACCCTTTATGAGGGTACAGATTATTTTGAGCCTAGAACATTCCACCTCTGTATATTTATATAGTAAGTTAGGTTGAAAAAAGATGCACGTCCATCAAGTTCAACCTTTTAACTTTTTTTAACCTGCCTAAATGTCAGTTGATCCAGAGGAAGGGAAAATACCCATCTGAAGCCTCTCCAATTTGCCTCAGAGGGGGAAAAATTCCTTCCCGACTCCAAAATGGCAATGGGACCAGTCCCTGGATCAACTTGTACTATGAGCTATCTCCCATATCCCTGTATTCCCTCACTTGCTAAACACCATCCAACCCCTTCTTATACCTATCTAATGTATCAGCCTGTACCACTGATTCAGGGAGACAATTCCACATCTTCACAGCTCTCACTGTAACAAACCCCTTCCCAATATTTAACCTCTTTTCTTCTAATCGGAATGGGTGCCCACCTGTCAGCTGGAAAGACCTACTGGTAAATAAATCATTAGAGAGATTATTATATGATCCCCTTATATATTTATACATAGTTATCATATCTCCCCTTAAGCGCCTCTTCTCCAGTGTGAACATCCCCAATTTGGCCAGTCTTTCCTCATAGCTAAGATTTTCCCTTTACCAGCTTAGTTGCCCTTCTCTGTACCCTCTCTAATACAATAATGTCCTGTTTGAGTGATGGAGACCAAAACTGTACGGCATATTCTAGATAGGGCCTTACCAGTGCTCTATACAGTGGGACCCCCTCCTCCCGTGAATCTCTGCCCCATTTAATACAACTCAAGACCTTATTTGCCCTTGATGCTGCTGACTGGCATTGCTTGCTACAGACAAGTTTATTATCTACAAGGACTCCAAGCTCCGTCTCCATTATGGATTTGACTAGTGCAGTCCCATTAAGGGTATAAGTGGATATTGTTACATCCCAGGTGCAGGACTTTACATTTATCAACATTGAATCTCATTTGCCACTTAGCCAGTGGTGTGAAAAACGATTTGCCCCCTTCCTGATTTCTTATTCTTTTGCATGTTTGTCACACTTAAATGTTTCTGCTCATCAAAAACCGTTAACTATTAGTCAAAGATAACATAATTGAACACAAAATGCAGTTTTTAAATGAAGGTTTACGTTATTAAGGGAGAAAAAAAAACTCCAAATCTACATGGGCCTGTGTGAAAAAGTGATTGCCCCCCTTGTTAAAAAATAACTTAACTGTGGTTTATCACACCTGAGTTCAATTTCAAAGGTTATAAAGCCATTTCTAAAGCTTTGGGACTCCAGCGAACCACAGTGAGAGCCATTATCCACAAATGGCAAAAACATAGAACAGTGGTGAACCTTCCCAGGAGTGGCCGGCCGACCAAAATGACCCCAAGAGCGCAGAGACAACTCATCCGAGAGGCCACAAAAGACCCCAGGACAACATCTAAAGAACTGCAGGCCTCACTTGCCTCAATTAAGGTCAGTGTTCACGACTCCACCATAAGAAAGAGACTGGGCAAAAACGGCCTGCATGGCAGATTTCCAAGGCGCAAACCACTTTTAAGCAAAAAGAACATTAAGGCTCGTCTCAATTTTGCTAAAAAACATTGCCAAGACTTTTGGGAAAATACCTTGTGGACCCGTGAGACAAAAGTTGAACTTTTTGGAAGGTGCGCGTCCCGTTACATCTGGCGTAAAAGTAACACAGCATTTCAGAAAAAGAACATCATACCAACAGTAAAATATGGTGGTGGTAGTGTGATGGTCTGGGGTTGTTTTGCTGCTTCAGGACCTGGAAGACTTGCTGTGATAGATGGAACCATGAATTCTACTGTCTACCAAAAAATCCTGAAGGAGAATGTCCGGCCATCTGTTCGTCAACTCAAGCTGAAGCGATCTTGGGTGCTGCAGCAGGACAATGACCCAAAACACACCAGCAAATCCACCTCTGAATGGCTGAAGAGAAACAAAATGAAGACTTTGGAGTGGCCTAGTCAAAGTCCTGACCTGAATCCTATTGAGATGTTGTGGCATGACCTTAAAAAGGCGGTTCATGCTAGAAAACCCTCAAATAAAGCTGAATTACAACAATTCTGCAAAGATGAGTGGGCCAAAATTCCTCCAGAGCGCTGTAAAAGACTCGTTGCAAGTTATCGCAAACGCTTGATTGCAGTTATTGCTGCTAAGGGGGCCCAACCCGTTATTAGGTTCAGGGGGCAATTACTTTTTCACACAGGTTTGGATTTCTTTTCTCCGTAAATAATAAAAACCCTCTTAAAAACTGCATTTTGTGTTTACTTGTGTTATCTTTGACTAATAGTTAAATGTGTTTGATGATCAGAAACATTTTGTGTGACAAACATGCAAAAGAATAAGAAATCAGGAAGGGGGCAAATAGTTTTTCACACCACTTAGCTGCCCAGATTGCCAGTTTGTCAAGATCCTGTTGCAAGTGCCACATTCTGGATGGAATTAATTGGGCTGATAGTTTTGTGTCATCTGCAAACACTGATACATTACTTACAACACCCTCCCCTAAGTCATTAATGAACAAGTTAAATAAAAGTGGACCCAATACCGAGCCCTGAGGGACCCCACTAAGAACCTTACTCCAAGTAGAGAATGTCCCATTAACAACCACCCTCTGTACCCGATCCTGTAGCCAGTTTCCTATCCATGTGCAAACGACTTCATTAAGCCCAACAGACCTTAGTTTAGAAAGCAGTGGTTTGTGGGGCACAGTATCAAACTCCAAATAGATCACATCTACTGCCCCCCACTGTCCAGCATCTTACTTACCTCATCATAAAAAGCAATCAAATTTGTCTGACATGACCTATCCTTCATAAAGCCATGCTGATTGCTGCTCATAATGCCATTCACTAGGACAACATTTTGAATGTGATTCCATAACAAGCCTTTAAATAATTTGCCCACCACAGATGTCAGACTTACTGGCCTATAATTGCCAGGCTGAGATCGTAATCCCTTTTTAAATATTGGAATGGCATCCTCTTTTCTCCAATCCATAGATACCATACCAGATGAAAGTGAATCTGAGAAAATTTGTCTTCATTCCTAGGAGCTGCCATGCTAAACACATGTACTAAGGCAATCCCAATGGAGAAGAGTGGCAGCTGAAAGTAAAGTACGCCTGCAGTAAAAGAGAATTCTGCTCATGCTCTGAGCTTTCTATTTAACTGTTTCAGAGTAATATATGTACACTAGGCGCTGCTAATAAATAGTACTGTATCTATCATTGAGCTCAGCTTGATAAATCCCCCATATGCTGCATTTAGCCCACATATTGCCCCTCTCTTGGTGTGTGGGAGGTCAATCTGGGGAGATACAGCAAGAGGCTCATTCACTAGGAGGAGGATGATGAACATGAATCTAATCCTTTTGCATTTACAGCTTCTACCATTTAAAGGGTTAATGTGCCCCCAAAGTGGAACCATCCATGCACAGCTGGGGGGCACATTCCACAGACATGGGATTGTACCACTGTCCCCTCCTGCTTTTAATCAGCCCCTGGAACAGATTGTCAGGGCAGGGGTGCGGATAAGTTATTGCCGTGTTTGCAAGGCCTGACCTTGGCTTGTGGGGTTTATGGGGCAGGGTAACGACTCTCTGGCTGAGGGGGTCTAGACTAACAGTCACCACCATGCGTGGGGTCACCGTGGGGCTCCTCTGACATTATGTGTGTTCTACTAAACTGGATCCCCCCAAGCAGCAAGAATCTTACCCTTCCTGAATGTCCATCGCATCGCCTACAAATCCCAGCATCCTTTGTCAACCAAGGAGTAACAAAGGGGAGAGAGGTGCTCAATCCATTGCTGAGTGTTTTTTATTCCTTCATGGCTTCTTATAAAAGGAATATAACACAACAGGAGGGCTATAGGAAGAGAAGCTTTGGCCAAACCGTCGGAACAACTGCTGCTGCTTCTAAACTACATCTCCCATCATCCTCTGGCAGCCTGTAGACAAGCTCGCGTGGGTTAAAGTGAGAGCCATAAGCAGTCTCTTTCTAACCTGGATGGGCCCAGAGGGTTGAGACAGGGATTATCTTCATAAAGACACAAACACGGCTCTCGTTGTTTGAACTACAACTGTCGTTGCCGCTGTCTCTGTAGTTGCAGACAAAGCTCCTCTCATTGAGAAAGGTTGATAATCCCAGAGCACAATGCTGCACCTTATGTAGAAATCTAATTGTCTGGCCTCTCATGCCTCTGGTATTTTACCCCAGGGCATAAACCACCTGTGCTGTGAAGTGCACATTCCACTGCGGGCACTCCCCTCTGCCAGCCAACCTGTGGTACAGCCCAATGCCATGTCCGTTTATACTCGGGAATCTCTTGTCTGTGAGATGCTCTTTAAAGGGGCAGAAAAAATATTCAATGGAAAGGGTTTTTTTTCATTCCTCCCTGTACGCCAGGGATGAGAAACAAGGTATTTCCCTTAGATTCTGATTCTCTTGAGCATTATCAATGTTTTATTGCTGCTCTCCTCCCCTTGTTCAGGCAAAAGAAATTCTAGCAGACCAGTTGGCCACAGCCTGACACATAAATCACTTGGAACCATAGGGTTTCTGGCTGATAATATACAATTCCAGGAACCAAAGATGTGCCTTTGAGCGAAGCTGTAAAAACCTATAGATGCCTTAGAATCCAGAAGGTCCATGCCAGTGCCCGTGTTTAGTTAATACCCAATGTGTATTGGATTAGTTAATACCCTACCTGGTAGAGTCATGAAGCTGGACAGCCCCTAGTTACATCAATATACAGAGTTCTCAGTAGGGCACATAGTGTCTGAAGTCACAAATTGGTACTGACCATATGGAAATTGCAAAGTCCATCTTCATTTATGATCATCTTTTCTGTTTTCCTCCTACGCCAGTCTCTGCCCCTTTACACATGTGTCTCTCCATCTCTCACTGAGTGCCCTTTTATTTCCCCTTTTTGTCCAGGTCCCAATGTCTCGTCCTTTACTTTTTTGCCCCAATTATGTGTCTTACCCCCTTAACAGCCTCTCTCTTTACCCCTATTCCCATGTCCCAACCCTCCCTTCCTCACACTCCATATTTGATACTCAATCCCCCTTTTGTCTGTGCCAAACTCTCCTTTTTCAGCAAAAAACTTCTGGTCTCGTCCCGATCTTCTCTCTTTCCACACTCCTTTATCCTCTACTGCAGGAGTCCCCAACCTTTTTTACCTGTGAGCAACATTCAGATCTAAAAAGAGTTGGGGAGCAACGCAAGTATGAAAAAACTTAGGTGCCCATTTACTTAGTTCAAGTGAAGGAATAGAGGAAAAATAGTTCGAATTTCGAATGGTCGAATATGGCTACTTCGACCATCAAATGGGCTACTTCGACTACGACCTTCGAATCGAACGTTTCGAACTAAAAATCGTTCGACTATTCGATAGTCGAAGTACTGTCTCTTTAAAAATTTCTTCGACCCCCTAGTTCGCCACCTAAAACCTACCGAGGCCAATGTTAGCCTATCTAACAATTTCCTGATCGAAGGAATATCCTTTGATCGATGAATTAAAATCCTTCGATTCGAAGGATTTAATCGTTCGATCGAACGCTTATTCCGTCGATCGTAGGAATAGCGCAAAATCCTTCGACTTCTATATTCGAAGGATTTTAGTTTGACGGTCGAATATCGAGGGTTAATTAAACCTCGATATTCGACCCTAGGTAAATGTGCCCCTTAATGTGGTTGGTTTTCCTTGACCTTTAATGTCTGCCATGATTTAGGAGAACAGCTGTTGAGTTGGCAACTGGTGGGAGGCAACTTTGCTGATTACTGAAGCGTGACTCACACTCCAATGGCAAACCCATCTGTGAGGGGACCTCACACCTTCCCAGACCCCAGAGAAGTAAAACACTTAAATACAATATAGGCTGTTTGGGAGTTCAATAGATCCTTAGGGCCCATGTCAACCAGCGCAAGAGTATGTCTCTTAGTTCTCATTCATGTATCTGGCTGCACTCAGCACCTCATGGTGGATTAATAAATCCATATTCTGCTCATATACACGGACCTCAACAAGAACTTGGCCAACCTGAATCTACTGAATTTGGGTCTCCATTGTTACTGCCGGCTGGAAGCGGCTCTGGCCTCCATTGTTTTGGAATGGAAGAATTCTATGGACTTTGGTTCCATCATTTTGTTGCTCTTAGATTTTGACTAGCTATTGGGTCAGTGTGGTATCATTAAAGGGGTTGTTCACCTTTAAATTAACTGTTAGTTTGATATAGAGAGTGATATTCTGAGACAATTTGCAATTGATTTTCATTTTTTATAATTTGTGGTTTTTGAGTTATTTAGCTTTTTATTCAGCAGCTCTCCAGTTTGTAATCTGGTTGCTAGGCTTCAAATTCCCCTAGCAACTATGCATTCATTTGAATAGGAGACTGGAATATGAAAAGAGGTGCCTGAATAGAAAGATGAGGACAAAAAAAGAAGAAGCAATAACAATAAATGTGTAGCCTTACAGCTTACAGACCATTTGTTTTTTAGATGGGGTCTGTGACCCCCATTTGAAAGCTGGAAGGAGTCAGATGAAGAAGGCAAATAATTAAGAAACTATAAAAAGGAAAAAATGTGGAAGTTGCTTGGAATTAGCCATTCTATAACATACTAAACGTTAGCTTAAAGGTGAACCCACCCCTTTATTATTATCAACTTTTAGAGGCAGATTTATTAAGGTTCGGGTTGTGTTTTCCTTTAAAAATTTGAGTTTTTCGAGGATATTTTAGAGTCAAAAATCTATTTTTCAGGTAAAAAAAAATGGGGATATTTAATATTTCTTTAGCTAATTTTCTAGTTGAAATTTTAGAATTTTGCTGGTTAGAGAGAAGCCTCTGATTTTGAACGATGTATTTTCATATTTATATAATTGATGTATTCAAGAGGTTATTAGATATAGAGTTGATGATTTCTCTCAAAGGAGTAAAATTGAGCGTAGATTTAGATTGCAACAAAATTAAATGTATCCAGAAACTAATGGGGAAGGGCGACTGGAAATTTAGTTATATTATATAAAGGCAAATAAAACCATTCACATACAGTAATTTGCTGATTTATTCATTAATTCTTTTTGATTCATTCTTAAAATGTATTTTGTCAAACTTGAACTAAGGGAAAAGAACTGGTCTATTTGTTTTAACATCGTTTGCATTTGTACCGACATGATTGTCAAATAGTCGTGTCAATTTTATTTGTTTGTTTTATTGCAAACTCAATAAAAAGAATTTAAACCTAAAATGAATGGCTTTTTTTAAATAAAAACTCCAATTTTTCCAGACTTATTATACCCCGACCCTGAAAATAGCTTGAATCCGAAATCCACCGTCTAAACCTTTTCGAGGTTGTGTAGAAGTCAATGGCAGAGAACCATTTGTTTTTTGGTGGGTTTCAGAAACCAGATCAATTCGAGCGACTTTTTTTCGCTGAAAACTTGAGCCATTCACATTTTTAGGTTTCGGAACATCAGACTCGCTGAATTGAGTTTTTTTCTTAAATTAGAAAACATTCCAGTTGTGAGTTCATTTGAGGTATAAAATAACTCTAAATCTTCAACCTTTGATAAATTAACCCCCTCAGTATGATGTAGACACATATTTTTTTAACATATTTCTGTCCTTCTACTTTCCTTCATTGTAATCTAAAATATAAAATTGTCCTGTTATTCATACCACTGCATAACCATACAAGTAATAACAAACAAGCCACGGTTAAATTTGTAGAAGAAGGTGCAAAAAATTAAAGCTCCCTTTTTTTGCTGCAATTCAAAAATTTGTGGCTGAAAATCAAGTCAAATTTTTAGCTGTAAAATTTTTCCAGATATATCAAACTGCAATCGAGAAAAAATGTCAATAAAGATTGCCACCCAAAACCAGTGGAATTGCCACAGTCAAAAGGAAGTGTTTTTCAGCATTGCAAAAACATTTTTATAAGTTTTTTTTATTTAAATCCCAGTCCCTAACAAAAGTTATTTTAATGTTTCGTTGTGATTATTTTTTTTTTTTATAAATATGCCTCCAAATATCGAACCTACAAAATATTGCCCCCAATTGTGTTTAACTATCCGTCTCTTCACCCGCTATACCAGACTAGTAGGGATGCGCCAAATCCACTATTTTGGATTCGGCCAAACCCCTGAATCCTTTGCAAAAGATTTAGCCGAATACTGAACCAAATCCAAATGCAAATTAAGGATGGGAAGGAGAAAACATTTTTTATTTTCTTGTTTTGTGACAAAAAGTTACGCAATTTCCCTCCCGCCAATTTTATTTGTATTTGCACATTCAGATTCGGTTCGGCCACAAGGATTCGGCCGAATCCTGGATTCGCTGCATCCCTACAGACTACAGATCAAATGTATCCAAACCATGTTCAAGCAGCAGTGAGCTTTATTTAGGAAATTAAAAAATAATAATTATGAATCTTTTTCAACTTACAATTTTTTTTTGTTTTAGTGTTTCAGGGAGTTTTTATTCCACAATAGTTTAGAAGGCACACAATGAAAAAGTCCTCAAGCACAATCTCCCTTATGTTTTGCTTTGGGGGCAGCCTACTGAATTCTGTTACAATAAAATATCCATAGAAATTGATGCAGATTGTTGTTTCCAGCTTCATCCATAAAACCCTTAAATATTTTGTACATCGGCGCAGCTCGAATGAACTTTATCTGAACTGAAACAAAACACGTAGAAAGTTAAGAAAAAAAAACATTTAAAATGTTTTAAAAAGAGAAGTTTTGCTGTTCTCTTCTGTATTAACATAAAGGAATATACAGAAGAACATCCAATCATGTTCATGTAGAGGTGAGTGGATCCTATAATGCTCTGATATAAATAATGACAGAGAAGACAAGTCTCCCTATTGACAAGGCCTCTTTGTAATGTGCTCAGTGTTGGACTGGGCCAGCGGGACACCGGGAAAAAACCCAGTGGGCCCCGTTGGCCTAGACATGCTCCCAACTGGAAACTGTAGGCACTGCCTTCGATTGCTCACTGGTTATTGCAAGATGTAAAAGGTACATGTTGGGGGAAGGAGGGCATCAGGTATTGTGCCTGGAGAAGCTGATGACTGGAGGCCCCTGAGGGGGTGTGGGGGCCCTTGAGGTGGCAGCCCCAGGGGGCCCAATACACCCCAGTCCAAAGCTGAATGTGTTGATCAGTCGTTGACTCTACTACAGGAGGATGAAGTGGGGTCAATAGGTGTATTTGGTAAAACATAAAAGTTGACCTATCTTAGGTCGACCATGAAGTCTTGGTAAGAAAATAATAAGATCAGTTTCTGATTTATCATCTGCTTTGACTGCAGAATAAAAAAAAGAATTAAAAAAAAACCTTTTGTTTCCCCACTTTCTACATACATCGCGTCCCCTTGCCAGGGGGGATGACTGATAAAGCACCATATTACTGAAGCTGGATCGTACAACCAACCCGTCAGGGTAGATCGTTCAAAGGTCTGTGAGCAAGGTCTTCAAAACGATCAAATCCTGGTAAATTTTCAGTTTCATTGGGTGCTTATATAAAAAAAAAAAAACCTTAATTAAGCTTAAACAATATTTACAATATGTTCTGGCTTGATGGTGCAGGTTGTACGTTGGAGAACGTTTATCCTTCAGTTTCGTTGGGCAACAAGAGAAAGGCACCGACCATCCTGAGGAGAAGTGCTTCTACTGACCCAAAGTAGCCATACTGAGTTGGTGAAAGGAGGTGTGGCAAAATTCCTATGTTCAACTAAGAGACGCCAGCATCTCTCTCTTTTAAGAGTCACAGTCATTAGCCTGGTCACTTGTTGACATATCAGCCAAATCATTCTCCTTAGAATACTTCATCAGTATAAACAAAAAGGTTCTTGAAATGAAGTTTATACAATTGATAGAATTGGGAAAGGCAGGACAAAGGTTACACCACGGAGCTGGCATCGTTTGTGCTGTTCAGATTTTCCACCACGTCTGCCCGTTCCATGTTGACCAAAGCAGCACATAGGACCTCCAGGGTTGAGCTCTCTTTGGAAGACCAGTCAGTGAGAAGAGTGTGTACTGGATCCTCTCCTCGCCCGAATGTGTCAATGGTTTCCTCCTCGTATCCCAAGAGGCTGGCGAGGCGCTGCCAATCTTTCCCAAGGCTGGTGTCTGCCAACAGGCGCTCCACTTCACTTTGCTTGTGAGGTGGCAAGTTAATGTAGAGCTTTGGTTCAATCTTGGCTGTAGGAAGCAATGGATAGAACACAATTTAAGTAATTCTCCAGGAAAATAATTCTGAGATGTCACCAACTTTAACTTCCCCATACCACACCTTAAGGCAGGGATCCCCAACCTTTACAACTTGTGAGCAACATTCAGAAGTAAAAGGAGTTGGGGAGAAACACTAGCATGAAAAAATTTCCTTGGGTGCCAAATACGGGCTATGATTGGCCATTTAGTAGCCCCTATGTGGATTGTCAACCTACATTGAGGCTCTGTTTGACAGGACACCTGGTTTTTATGCAACCAAAACTTGCCTCCAAGCCTGGAATTCAAAAATAAGCATCTGCTTCGATGCCACTGGGAGCAACATCCAAGGGGTTGGAGAGCAACATGTTACTCACCAGCTACAGGTTGAGGATCACTGCCTTAAGGAATGAGCTATCAAAGTTGTGTTTTGCCAAATACAAGAATCATTGTTATGACATACGTATTTTATACCATCTGGCTGTCAGTCTCTTCTCCTCCATCTTTGTACCTGACATTGTTCCAGCTGAATGACGAGTAAATGGGAACTGAACAAGGTCGTTTAAATGAATTGGGATGAGAAAGATTTGGGGAGAATGCTTATTTGCTTTCTTACAACAGCCTGATGATCTCTTAGGGTAAGATTTTATTGTAAACACTATATACGCTCTCCTAGATATTCTTGGAACAATGGCTCAATGGCTGATGCTCCAATGTTTTGCTACATCTGTAACCTTGGTGGGAGCGAACAGGGGCCTGATCTGAAAATAAAAATCGGCTCTAGTTGATGTGAAGATCAGCAGTGGGGACACAAATGTCACATTTGAGCGCTTTACCTTTGCTCAGATGATTGGGTTCCTGGAGACTGTGTGTATCAAGGAAGACGCCGCTATCACTGTGCAACTTCTCGCCCTCGGTGGATGTAGCCAATTCTCCAGCTCTGGCTTTGGCCAACTGCTTCTTCTGTTTGCAGGTAGTATAGCTACAGAGGCACAACGAAGAAGAGGGGGGGTAAGAAAATACATTTTACTAGATTTATGGGGGCCCTAGTAAGATGCAACAAGGCCCAAAACTGGTAAAAATGTTGAGCATGGCACACCCCGGTGCCACCATAAAGTTCTCAGTATCTCGACCCAGATATTGCTGGGAAAGCATTATCCATACCATATGGCACAGCTCCCTTTGGTGCAGTATCAATGGGTATTGTTTGTCCCTAATAGAACAGTTAGATATTTGGCAGCTGAAAAACATTCCGCTAATCTGAAGGTTCTTTATTGCTGTGAATGAGACAAGGACGGCTAAAACCCCTTGTGTCCGAGGCTGCCTAATCCTGTTAAAGATCTGGAATCCAGTGTAACCAAGTACAAAGGCTGACCCCATGCTCTGATCCTCAGGGGATTTGGATTCAGTTCCCAAATTCTCAGGGAACCTTGTCATTTATTTTGGAAAAGAAAGGCAACTGTAAATTTGGGGTACAGGGGATAAAAAGTACTCTGTTTATATTAGTTCAGGCTTACTGGAAGAGACCAGGCCTAACTCTTATACTATCCACATTCTCCACAGCTAATTTGAAATTAATTTTGATGCAGGCTGCACTGGTATCTGCACATAAATGCAATATGCAACTTAATTATTGGCCCATAAACCATTTACCATATGGAGATTGTATATATCTGGTAGTCATGAGTAGGGTTGCCACATAGCTGGTATTTTACCAGCATGGCTGGTAAAAATGTTGGCTGATCCTAATGTTATTAATAGGGAAAAAAAGATGAATATATAGGAAGGTCAGTGATCCCAATGTTATTAATAGGGAATAAAGATAAATATATAGGAAGGTCAGTGATCCCAATGTTATTAATAGGGAATAAAGATAAATATATAGGAAGGTCAGTGATCCCAATGTTATTAATAGGGAATAAAGATAAATATATAGGAAGGTCAGTGATCCCAATGTTAATAATAGGGAATAAAGATAAATACAGTATATAGGCCCTATTTACGGCAGAATATTCCTGCACTCACCACTTAAACGCCACGTAAGCAATAAGTCCAACCACCACGGCTGCTAAGATGGAGCAGTACACGGGAATGATGTTCTTGCTGTTGTCCTGTGGGATGAAGTGGGGGGACCCCGCAGCAGTGCCGTTCTCACCACCTTCAGTGCGTTTGAGGATGGGAACGTCTTTATCTGCAGAGAACCAGAGTGGGAGAATAAGCATCAGAACGGATGAAGTTCTACAGAGATATCAATATATAGCAGCCACCTGAGATTCCTCTAAAGGGATTCTGTCATGATTTTTATCATGTAGTTTTTATTTCTAAATGACACTGCAAATAATTCACTGTACAATATAAAATGTCATTCCTGAACCAGCAAGTGTATTTAGTTGTAATATTGGTGTGTAGGTGCATCTCAGCTCATTTTGCCTGGTCATGTGATTTCAGAAAGAGCCTGCACTTTAGGATGGAACTGCTTTCTGGCAGGCTGTTGTTTCTCCTACTCAATGTAACTGAATGTGTCTCAGTGGGACCTGGATTTTACTATTGAGTGTTGTTCTTAAATCTACCAGGCAACTGTTATCTTGTGTTAAGGAGCTGCTATCTGGTTACCTTCCCATTGTTCTGTTGTTAGGCTGCTGGGGGGGGTGATATCACTCCAACTTGCAGTACAGCAGTAAAGAGTGACTGACGCTTATCAGAGCACAAGTCACATGACTTGGGGCAGCTGGGAAACTGACAAAATGTCTAACCCCATGTCAGATTTCAAAATTAAAAATAAAAAAATCAGTTTGCTCTTTTGAGAAACGGATTTCAGTGCAGAATTCTGCTGGAGCATTTTGGAAAGAAAAAATTCTCATGACAGCATCCCTTTATTGGGATGTGTGAAAGACAAAATTAAATTAAGAGAGGATTAGAAGCAGTCTCTCACTGACTGTCTGGGTTTGTCCAGTGACCAATTTTGATTCAAGTTTTCAAGTTGGTAAAATTTTGAGTATATTTGAATTTATTAATGTTTAAAAAAATTCAAAATTTGACCTTTGATAAATGTGCCTCTGTGTGAAAGATTTAAAAGTAATTCCTGGGACCTTGGATTTTGCCATAATATCGAAAGAATGTTCTTCCAGTGGGCCCCTAACTTTCTTATCTAATCTGTGCAGTAATAAGGCAATTTGAGAGCAAGACAGAAGATAAGGTTATCTCTGGGCCAAACTATGGAAGAGCATTTTGTAGGTCCAACCCCAGCCCCTCTCCCATGAGACCCTTTCACTCAAGGGATTCAGCTGCATTTTGGTGGGAAGAAACGTGGGCTGTGATTGTTTCTCTGAAACAGAAATAAACTGAAAGCCACCAGGCTTATTGGAGTTAAACTTTCCAGGCTAATCGGCCACTAATTAGCGGTTTCTGAGAACTGAGCGGAATGTTTACATACACACACAGACATATATGAAAGGCTGCCGGCTAAATGAAGAAATATTCTGCCAGCGAAACAAACTTCACGAGGATGATAACAAACAAGCCTGAAAGCCAAAAAGGAGAGCGGATTAAGAAATCAGACAGAAAGAGAAAGAGGGGAGGGAGGCGCCTCGGGAGAATATATTAAAAAAGCTGCTTTATCAAACTTTTCAGCCTGCAGAGCTTTGACCGCTGCCAAGAAAGTGAAGTTCAAAGCACTAAAATAATATGGCAGCTGTGGGGGGCAGCCGAGAACTGTCCCCCTGCTGATCTATTGAGCTTGCCTCTCGTTCGGCCCCCAACTTGGAAAGATCTGCCTTTACACAAGCACCGGAATTCTCTCAGGATATTGGATATTTATACACCCTCTGAAATCATAATTGTGGGCTACGCAAGACAAAAATGCATAATTTGTGCCCCCATCTACTAAGTGCCACCCATCCTCTCTCCGTGGACTCATTACAAGAGAGCAGAACACACAAACATCAGCCATTCAGATCCAAGGGGTGCTGGGGACAATAATGAGATTAAGGACAACCTGAGGTGTCTGTGGCCCCGCAGAGACACAGAATAAAACAGCTTAAAAAGTCTGTGGGCAAATGGTGGGAAAAAGAGATATAAAGAAGATGGAAGGGGGGACCAGAGACCTCAAGAAGAATGACAGGAGGTTTCCATTAAAGCAAATGATAGGCCGAATGGCTGGGTAGAAAAAGAGCAGAGTGAAGAATATGGACACTTGCTTGTTAGAGGTTACAAATGTGGAATGGGTGGTCTGCAAAGGTCCCTAACGTGATCCGCTCATTAGTTATCAAATGAACCAAATCAGCTGGATCAGACCCACAACATCACCAGGATGATACCTTTTTAGGGCTAGTCCACACAAGGAGATTCGGGGAGATTTTGTCGCCTGGCGACTAATTGCCTCGTCTTTTGCGCGACTAAAGACGTGGCGATTATTCGCCAGGCGACTAATCTCCCCGAATCTCCGCGTGTGGCCTTACCCTTAGGGTAGAGGCACACGATGCTATTTCGGGAGATTAGTCACACAACGACAAATCACTTCTTCTTCGGGCGACTAATCTCCCTGAATTGCCTTCCCGCCAGCTAGAATGTAAATCACCAGGATGGCACTAGGATCGCTTTGGCTTTCAGAAGTCGCCCGAAGTTTCCTCATGAGGCAACTTTGTCGACTTTGGAAAACTAAGTGTTCCGAGTGCCATCCTGCCGGCGGGAAGGCAGTTTGGGGAGATTATTCGCCGAAAAAGAGGTGATTTGTCGCTGGGCGACTAATTGCCCAAAATAGCATTGTGTGTGTCTTCCCTAAGAGCAACATGGAGTAAAACAAATCCCTCTGTCTGAATAGGGGGTGTGTGTGTGAGAGGATTACATCTTTGGACAATGTCCCATTATCTTGTCTCTTATCAATCACTAGCTAGAATTGCTGATGTAGGATAACCTTATCTCTGCATGGAATTAGGGAGGGTTACAAAATGGTTCATGCTACTGAGGAATGTTGCCAAATGATCTCTACTCACTTTGCAGCATTGCCAAGCCCTGTATGGATGACTTGGCCTGGGTTGCCATTATTGGATTTGAAATTATCATTATGTGAATTTATTTTATTATGTATGTTATATATGAGCCTTACCTAAGAAATATATATAACATAATATATAATTATATATATATATATATATATATATATATATATATATATATATATATATATATATATACCAAAATACTGTACAAAAACCGCACTCACAGGACTTTATACAGGTGCAAAAAAGATCTATTTATTTTTTACGACGTTTTGGCTTCTATTACTGAAGCCTTTCTCAAGTGGTGACCACTTGAGAAAGGCTTCAGTAATAGAAGCCGAAACGTCGTAAAAATAAATAGATCTTTTTTGCACCTGTATAAAGTCCTGTGAGTGCGGTTTTTGTACAGTATTTTTGGTCTACATAATCTTTGATTACTGCACCCAGGCAGCTGTTTTTTCATGCATGAGTGCTCCAGTTTTGTGAGAATATATATATATATATATATATATATATATATATATATATATATATATATATATATATATCAAAATGCTGTCTGATTGCTAGGGATCAGTTACTCTATTCCGAGACTACGATTGGTTGTTAGGCTCATTAATCCTATCAAAGCATCATACAAAGCAGTTTTAACACATAAATCACCAGCTACAGAACAAACACTTAAGTTTAACCTGTCTTTATTTTGTTAGGGGAACTTCTCTCTTAAATCCATTTCTGGTATTTGAAAGAGGGGATAAACGCTTTTAAAACTAAACTTAAAAAACATGGTCAGACTCAAGATTTGCCTTAACAGCCCTGGAAAAGCCAGGCCAGAACTGACGAACTGAATGTAGCAATTGTTGCTGCTCTAAAGCTATCTTCTGGTTAAATATGGTATAGTAGCAAACGTAATCAACTTTTGTGGATATGGTTTAAGCTCTCAGAGCCTAATCCTGCCCATGTCCCAGGATGCTCTCTTTATACGTCCGCATGCTAGGCGTCTAGTAGTTTATTTTATTATCTGTAGCACAGTGGCACTTACCCATGCACAGAATGTCATGTTGCGGCACGCAATCTCCTATCTGCACCTCGGTTTCTTTGCATTCAGTCCGGCAGGGCAGGCAAGGGGATTCACTACTTTTCACCTCTGAGTAGAAGCCGCTTGAGCACAATTGGCACACAGTGTTTTTATTGTGAGTACATTGAGAGACAACTCCATGCCCCTTAGAGCATAGCTGGCATGGGAGACAAATGCCATTGCTGTCCAGATACTGCCTCTCTGGGCAACGACATACGGTATCCTGCTCGCGGGTACAGTTGGATTCTAGCGTCAGAGACGGACTTTGGCAGGTTAAACATGGCTGGCACTTTGACTTGGCGCTTCTGACATCAGAGAAAGTAGAGTCTGCAAAAATAAATAATGTAAATTGGATGCGCCAACATTTTCAAAGACTAGTCATGTGACCCTATCTACATAGCCTTTGAGATAACTTTTAGTATGATGTTGTAGAGAGTCATATTCTGAGACAATTTGTAATTTTTTTTCATTTTTTATTATTTGTAGTTTTTGAGTTATTTAGCTTTTTATTCAGCAGCTCTACAATTTGCATTTTAAGCAATCTGGTTGCTAGGGTCAAATTCCCCTAGTAACCATGCACTGATTTAAATAAAAGACTGGAATAAGAATAGGAGAGAGTCTGAATAGAAAGATGAGTAAGTAATGTAGCAATATGAATACATTTGCAGCCTTACAGAGCATTTGTTTTTTAGAAGGGGGTCAGTGATGCCCATTTGAGACAGTAGAAAAAGGCAAATAACTAAAACTATACAAAAATAAATAAACCCAAATTGAAAAGTTGCTTAGCATTGGATATATATATATATAGCAATAGAATCAGATGAAAATTGAGTGTAGGACTGGCCAGATATGGGATGACTGTGACGTGGTTGGCCAGCTTAAATATATTGCAATATATGGACAAACAATCCCTGTTTTGGGGTAAGGCATTTTTCAGTAGCAGTAGCACAAATCAGACTAAAAGTTACCTTAAAAGTGAACCACCCTTTTAATTGTCCCTGCTGGCACTCTCTGAAACCCTACCACTCTACCTGCCCATGTGTCTACAGCACAAATAACTGAACATTAAATCTAAACACAGCTTTCTCTGTTTACCGTAAAAGCAGCATGGGCAGGAACCTATCATAATTCAGTGTATCTTATACGTATCTTCCTAAAGAGTCCGAAGGAAACAGAACCTAAATAGGAAATAAGTCTCTGCTAAAGATCTACAGTAACTGCTAAAGATCATAGCACCGAACAAAATGGCTTCCTTCTGTCATGTGCCCAGTAGTCAACTCCACTAGCCCCTGGCAGTCCAACTTACTCTCTATGCAGGGTTCACACTTAGTATCTGAATCTCCGCAGGGAACCACCACCCCGAATCCCGCTGGGCACAAGGAACAGCATTTGCCGCTGTTTGTGTAGAGGCCACTCTCGCAAACGTCTTCTGCCGATATCTGCACGTAAAAGAAACAAATAAATGCAAATTAACATTATTTGGACAATGCATTATCCAACGTATATTTTAATTTCATATCAGACGTTGCATATTTGTGACTAGAGCTGGTCCCTTTGAGGTAAACTTTGGGGCCAAGTGAGAGTTCCAGGAAACATGGAAGCTGAAATCTTTCCTCACACCTCTCACATCTCCTCATTGCTCTCTTTTGATGTGGACAAAAGGTTTACAAATAGCTGATGTAATTAACTGTGCCTAACCCCTTTATAACTGGCAGTATCTGTGGCCAAACAATAGAAGGGAATGAATTGCAAATGGCGTCTGTAGCTGTGTAGGCCTCAGCTGGATCCCCTCATAGAAATCAGGAGGCGGAGACAGTGAATATGCGCAAAGCCTGTCAGATATGCAGGGTCTATGGGCAGCAAGTTACATCAAAGAAGTTTCTCCTGTAACCCCCTCAGTGATACACCTGCTAAATAATCCACACTTCAGTCCCCACGCTGTAAACAGCAATAAAATGCAGATAAGAGTAGTTCAGAGGCAAAATAACAAAAAAAAAAAGGACATCGTTTCCTGTGTTCTGTTGGGTATTTGTTTGGCTGACTTCTTTTATGCCTCTAGAATAAATAAAACCAGCTCTTCACATATTACAGCTCTCAAGCAAGCGTTAAAAAAAAAAAAAGTCCCGCCAAACAACATGGCGGCACATTTAGCAAATAAACACAAAGAGCTTCAGGCAGGGAACAGCTGCGCGGATATTTCAATACTCCATTTATGCAGGAACAGCTATTTAGGTGAGAGTGTGTGTGTGTGGGGGGGGGGGGTTGACTGTACAAAGACCAATGTCCAATCAAAAATAAGAAATGGTTTTTCTAAATTAGCATTTCTGTATTTCAGAGTTTTTTTGATTTCTGTATAATACATCCCATACCTGTAATGAGAGGTTTGGGCTTACTTATCAGGCAGAATATAGATAGAGATAGGGGTTGCCACCTCTGTGGTTTTGAACTGGACATCTCCAATTTTTCAAACGACTGTCTGTTCAAAACTTTCTGTCCGGTTTAAAATATTCAGAAAACTGAATAGAAATGAAGCCATTTTCATCTAAGAGATGCACTAACCTTTCCCCCGTCGTCATAACAACTCCACTGACATCATTGCGCCTTCCTCTTATCATCATCATGCCCACCCCAACATCATGGCTCCACCCAATGCTATCTGCAACCACCCCCTTTGTTTGGGTTTAGCCGCTGGAAAAGGTGGCAACCCTAGGTCCAGAGCATTCTGGATAACAGGTCCGATAACTGTACTATCTCTTTACAATGGACTATTAATTCATAAGATTTCATGGGTTAACCCCTTTAATCCTGGAGGTTTTGGAACATGAGTCTGTACAGCCCGACAGTTTCATGCTAACACTAAGGGTTAGTTCACACGAGGAGATTCTGGGGGGATTTTGTCGCCTGGCGACTAATCACCTCGTCTTCTGAGCGACAATCTCCCTGAACTGCCTCAGCGTGTTTCCCCATAGGCTATAATGAAAAGTCAACTGCGTTAAAGCACACGCGGTGATGCGTTTTCCATAGTCGCCCGAAGTTGCCTCACGGACCTCAAAAAACTTCGACCACCAGTTTTTTTAACTTCGACCTTCAACCTTTGATAAATATGCCCCTAAATGCCATAGTGCCAGCAGAACTATATAAGGGATGCCAGGGACGAGGGGACGATTCAATTTCTTTATATAGTGCCTGTGACCCCGCAGGCGAATGGTTAAAGACATTGAGTAATGTTGCCCCATCTCCACTCGATGCCTGATCTTGTTCTAATTAACCAACATTTTTCTCTATCCCCATCTCTTTTTTTGTCTCATAGAACGCTCACATTACAGAGAACAAAGCCCATATTTGGTGAGGATGCAGCTGTCTGCCTCAGTCCTAGAGGGGCCGCCGCCTGGCACTCGGCATCTGGAGACAGTATGGACACCCCGAGGGACCCTGGATGGCAGGGAGCCAACATTCTTTATTATTGTGCCCATGAGTTGACTAGTTCTGTGTCGGGCGATACCAAGCAAAGCTCATGGGTGGATACAGAGAAGGAAATCTTTTTGGGGGTTTTAGGAAAAGCAGCTCCCTAGGCCTTGCACACAGTGAGGCACGTAGCTGTCGGTAGATAAAAGCAAGGGCAAGATAAATCATAATTAGTACTCTATTAAAGAATATACTTATCAGCAAATCTTGCCCTTTTACATCTTTTGCACAAGCCACCATTTTGTGACGTTCTGTGCGTTACTCACTGATGACCTGACAGGTAAACAAAAAAAGGCGGGAAATTTCACATGGAGAAGTGTGGGAGTAAAAGAACCGTCCATTCATTGGCTGATCTTACATAACATTTATTCCTGTCTGTGATTGGTGTGAGAGCAAAGTGTCTCATTCAATCCATAACATTGCTACTTAAAATGCCGAATATCCAATACACAAAAGTATATTTCTCATGTATTTATATACACATGTGGTATATTTTATAAAGGCTTGTGCCGTGCCAGGTATAAAGACTGGCAACCTCTCTGTGTCTCTCCCTGGTCTGCCATTATTCTCCACAGACAACACCATCTTTTTTGTAGGATGCCGACCATTAATCGAAGGCGCTACCTGCTTCTGCACGGCCATCTTTGTTTCTGGAGCCTATAAAGCAGAGGGAATCCTGGGAAGGAAACCCAGTGGAAGTTCTGCGCACGTGATCTCCCACACCGACCATAAACGTTCCAGGGTTGTGATGATTTTCCATCTGATTTATATTATTGGAATTCCATGTCTCTGCGCTAAGCAGAGCCCTTCAGAATTTCCGTTTTATAATGAACTTATAATGATAAAGGAAATTCGCCAAATGAGAGGTTTGCGGAGGGAGTCGGAGGAAGAGACCAGAACTTGGGAGCCCTATTTGGTTTCACTGTTTGCGTTGGCTCGTTAACATGAAACCTGAGCGATGCATTTACAACTCATTATCTGACACGGGTCCCTGAGTTCTTTCTCGTGCAGCAGATGCGAATGTGTGTTCTCTCCCAGGCCCAGATCTGCTGTGAACACAGGCAGAATGTTCCCTGCCCTTGAAATACCTAGAACACCCCTGTTGTCCTTGTGTTAGGTTAGGGTGGTGGCACACGTAGCGTTCGGGGGATATTAGTCGCCCAGAGAAATGCCTTTTTGCCAGCTAGAATATGAATAAGGCAACTTTGGGCGACTTCGGAAAACGAAGCAATCCGAGTGCCATCCTTCCGGCGATTCTAGCCAGTGGGAAGGCATTTGGGGAGATTAGTCGCCTGAAGAAGAGGAGATTTGTCACTGGGCGACGAACCTCCCCCGAAAAGCTACGTTTGTCACCCACCACCCTTAAAGGTTTAAATCCTAATTACATTTTTGCTCTTAAGAAACTCCCACAATTGCCCAAGGTTGCAGGGAACTCTGTGTATAAGTCATGTATTATAAGGGATAATGTACCCCCTACTGTAAATGATAAGGATATTGGAAGTCACAGAGGGGTTGTTCTGTGACCATATAAAGGCACAAGGATGCAGGCTGAGTTATACAGGGAACTCTGAGTATCACTCATGTATTATAAGGGATAATGTACCCCCCTACTGTAATTGATAAGGATATTAGAAGTCACTGAGGGGTTGTTCTGTGACCATATAAAGGCACAAGGCTGCAGGCTGAGTTATACAGGGAACTCTGAGTATCACTCATGTATTATAAGGGATAATGTACCCCCTACTGTAAATGATAAGGATATTAGAAGTCACAGAGGGGTTGTTCTGTGACCATATAAAGGCACAAGGCTGCAGGCTGAGTTATACAGGGAACTCTGAGTATCACTCATGTATTATAAAGGATAATGTAACCCCTACTGTAAATGATAAGGATATTAGAAGTCATTGTGCTCTGTGCAATTACATTTACAAATAACTTTAAAACCACTGATACTGGTTTTTTTTTTCACAATGCAAAAAACAAGTTTTGGGTGGAGATCCCATTAAACAAAGAGAATGCTATATTAATAGGTACTTTTCAAGGACTGTTTAGCTTTCCTCTGGAAAAAAAAGAATAAGAGGCTGCCAAGTGGCTAAGAAGTGTACCAGACATTGCAAAATGATGATCCAAGCGGATCCTGGTTTATGGGGCCAGCGTTTGTTTATAAGCTGTTGAGAATTACACATTAAATACCCCAGGAGACGCAGGATTTTGTGATACACAGATAACAAGAGCAAAACAAAGGGCTATGTGTCTACAGATAACCCCTGCTTAGATCTTTAGGGCAATGGTACTAGGGCCTTTCTCATCTTAATGGATTTAAAGGGGTGGTTGTTCACCTTTTCAACTTTTATTATCATGTAGAGCATGATATTTGGATATTTTATTATTTGTGGTTTTTGTGTTATTTAGCTTGTTATTCACCAACTTTCCAGTTTGCAATTTCATCTATCTGGTTGCTAGGGTCCAAATTACCATAGCTACCATGCATTTCTTTGCATAAGAAACTGAAATATGCATAGGAAACGCCTGAAACATGAGAAATACAAAGTGTCAGTAACAATACATTTATAGCATAACAGATTATTTGTTTTTTTTTGGATGGGGTCAGTAACCCCAATTTCAAAGCTGGAAAGAGTCAGAAGAATAAGAAAAATAATTAAAAGACTATAAAAAAATATAAATGAATGAAAACAAATTGAAAAGTCGCTTAGATTTGGCTATACTATAACATACTAAAAGTTAAAGTAAAGGTAACCATCCCTTTAACCCATTGGAGAAGTGTCTGATATAATTTCCCTGTCCCCCTTGCTTTAGTGCTCTTACTGACGAGCGGTTGAAGCTGCGCTCCCCTGCGTTCCGTTTTTCAGTGTTCAGCCGCAGGGGAGCGCAGGAATAGACGCATTGAGCTTTTTTCAATGGGGCTGTACTCACACAGGCGCGTGTAGGCGCCGAACGCAGGTTGAGCCACAACATGCTGCATTTTTCCTGCGTTCGGCGCCTACACGCGCCTGTGTGAGTACAGCCCCATTGAAAAAAGCTCAATGCGTCTATTCCTGCGCTCCCCTGCGGCTGAACGCTGAAAAACGGAACGCAGGGGAGCGCAGCTTCAACCGCTCGTCAGTAAGAGCCCTAAAAAATGCCAGGCAGGTATACTGAAATCAGCTGCACTGGGGGAACCGATTTTTATTGCACAATTTCCTGATTGGTTACTCTGCTTGAGATATAGTAATATTATTAGTAACAGGACAGGCAGACAGGGGTGTGTGCCATTCGCCTATGTGCGGCTGGAGCTGCTGCCATCAGTGCGCCATTGTGATACCCATAAAGCGCACCAGGAAAACGAGTCCCCCGGATCAGCTACAAAATGAATAAATTTGAGGTTAACGCAGACTTTCCACACGTCGTATTCTTTCATACTCTTTCCATAATTGCAGGTTTCATTGTGGCCCTTGTGTTCCTTAAAGCCAATTACAAGTAATATAAAATATTTTATAGCAATCGACATATAGCGCTGGGATTCTAATAGACACATGTTCTCGCAAGAGCCGCGGCTTCGAGGGATGGCACGGTGCCCCGTGCAATGTGTTAATTGTATCCCCAGGAAACAGTAGGGTAAATGTAGTTTTTATATGGTCTGACCACTTAATTACAGAGACGGGGCTGTGAGACTCAAAACGTGTTCGTCAGCATGAATGAAAGACTTTTCCTCTCCCTGAAAGACCCTCTTCAAGCGAGCAGACCCCCCCTGCCCTCCTCCTCTGTGCCCGTGTAATGCATTTCATATAGAGAGACCCTCTCTGACGGCAGCTATGCAATCAGGGGGTCACCTGTTAACTCTTCCCCTGCCGGAATGACACACCAGGTCTAAAATGCACAGGTTCCTTTGTTTCCCTTTTAAAAGGGTTGTTTGCCTTTGAGATAATCATAATTGTTTAGTATGATGTAGAGAGTTATATTCTGAGACAATCTGCATTGGTTTTCATTTTTTAGTATTTAAGTTTTTTGAGTAATTTAGCGTTTTTATTCAGCAGCTCTCCAGTGTACAATTCAGCAATCTGGTTGCTAGGGTGCAAACAACCCTAGCAACCATGTATTGCTTTGAATAAGAGATTGGAATATGAATAGGAAAGGCCTGAATAGAAAGATTAGCAATAACAATACACTTATAGCCTAACAGAGCATTTGCTTTTAAGATGGGGTCAGTGACCCCCTATTTGAAAGCTGCAAAGAGTCAGAAGAAAAAGGCAAATAACTATAAAACTATTAAAAAAAAAAACCAATTGGAAAGTTGCTTAAAACTGGCCATTCTGTAACACAATAAAAGTTACCTGTAGGGCAAAAACAAACGCTTAGATTCAGGGAGATTAGTCACCCAGAGACAAATCTCCTCTTCTTCACGGCGACTAATCTCCCCCCGAACTGCCTCCCGCCGGATAGAATGTAAATTGCCGGCGGGATGGCAATTGGTGCGCTTCGTTTTCCCAAGTTGCCTCACTAAGAAACTTCGGGCAACTTTCGGAAAACGGAGCGATACGAGTGCCACCCCGTTGGGGAGATTAGTCGCCCTGAAGAAGGGGCGGTTTATCGGCAGTTGACTAAATCTCCCTGAATCTGAGAATGTGAATCGAACTGGCCCAGGGCTATGTTAAACTGCCCATACCCAGGCTGTTATAAGCTGCTAATTCAGGCCTTATACACCGAGTTGGCAGCTTATTGACCTGTGCAGAGTGTAAGTGTATAACACAAGTGTGGCACTGTGAAAAGAAAACGGCTGTGTGTGCTACATAATACTCCTTCTCCGGACCCTCAGGCACATACTCCTGTGCTCTTTGAAGTCTGAATGGCCTAAAAGGGACTCTCCAAACTGTGTGCTTTTCCCATATATTCGATGGGCGGGAGGTGAGGAGGGGTTACTAAGATAAAGGTGATTTGAGATCTTGCCCCTAGCAAAAAATAGTTTAATAAAAAAAAAATGAAATAAGGACATCTGCTGTAATACAACCAGTGTATGTGTGATATATTAGCTACACTCAATAGGCCAGCTCTTTGGCACCCAGACAATACATAGGGCACCTCTATACTGGGCATGCAGATAGGGTGGCAAGGGCAGAAATAAAACATAGTGGCTGGATGGGCAAAGTGGCCATAGACGGAACAATTACGATCTTTTTTGGAAAATATCCTTTTCAATACACACGTGTAGAGCTGAATCATCAGATATAGATCTACAAACAATAGAATTCTACCTGTATCTGACCATTCAGCACTAACAATGGGCGATGTTTGGGTTTCTTCAAAAGCAACCGATCAAAATTTTCTGTCCAGCCCAATTGACGACAAGACTGATATCCAAGTCTTCTGCAGATATCGGTCGGCTCTTTTCCCACCATAGACGGACTGAATATCGTACGAGAATTTGTTACGTACAATAATATCTGTTCATCATCTATGGCCACCTTAAGACAGACCTATGATAATAGGCACCGCTTCCCAAAGTTTTAGGCTTTTGAGCTTGATGCCTTTTAAAACACCGTGTGCCCTAGGCCCTAGTGCTGACTTGTATATCCTTCTAGGCCCAAGGCTAACATCAATACAGGTATGGGACCTATTATCCAGTATGCTCAGGACCTGGGGTATTCCGAATAACGGATCTTTCTGTAATTTCATACCTTAAGTCTACTAGAAAATCATATAAACATTAAATAAACCCAATAGGCTGGTTTTGCTTCCAATAAGGATTAATTATATCTTATTATTACAGAGAAAAAATAAATTATATTTAAAACTTTGAATTATTTGGATAAAATGGAGTCTAGGGGGGGTGGCCTTTCCGTAAATCGCCACCTGCTGGATAACGAGTTTCCGTGTAACGGATCCCATACCTGTACTGTGAAGCTCTAGCTGTAACCCCAATTTAATATTCGTTATTCCATCAACCATTTACAAATGGAGCCCTTGGACTTACAAAGCTCATTAAATATAAAACTTAAAAAGCTGCATTATTGAAACCAAATAACAACAATAATTTTAAAAAAGTACAAAATTAACCCCCGAAGGTGCAAATGGTTTTACATTCCTTTAAATAATACAGTTTTCCCAATGTTGATCATTGTTCTGCAAACAAAGCTCAGTCCGATCGTATGAATCGGGGATTCGTACGATTTCCTATAGTACTAGTATAGTACGATTGCTGTCAGGGGCAGAACATCGGCTGATCTGTTCTTTTACTACTTTATTTGATCGGAATGGTAAGACTTTGATCTGAATGGTTAGTGGCAGGTCGGGAGATGGGAAAGTCCGATTACTAGAGGATTCGAACAATCGGATCTTTGCATCTATGGCCAGCTTAAAGGGTTCAGTGATGCTTAAAGGGTTAATAGACATAGGCCTGGGGAGAGGCCTTTGCTGAATAATCATATCTCCAGTGCACTCTCGGCTCCCTCACTCCTTTCTTTTGAAATCGAGAATTTTAACCAAATACTGGTTAGTACACACACGTTGACAGTTTACAACCCCCCCACCACCACCGCCACCGTCTTTTTTTGTGTGTCTTTTTGTCTGTCATTGCAGGAAAGTCTTATCTGCAAAAGTTACGATCCATCTATCTAAAAGGGCCTTAGAGTGCTAGCTCTTGGACCCATGAAATCAGGCCACACGTCTTTTTTGGTTTAATTTGTCAGCATATATGGATATTATCATTAAGGGCAATAGCAAAAGTAGTAATTTGGAGTTCTAAAATAACATTCCCTATTGACACACGTGCATCATGCAACTGCCACTCGGAAATACGACACTTGCGTTAGAAAATGACATGGATACTAGAGAAAAGCGAACACCCAGGGATGGTGCCCAATGAAAATTGCACTTTTTCACCTACTTAGGACAAAGCTGATAGGCCTGTGCTGCCCTACATATCCCAGGGGGCTGCATATAGACCCACTATACAAGTTACACATGGGTATCCAATTCTGGTGGCATCCACGGGAAAACAGGGGCATTGAGCTTCATACGATATGCCAATGTCTGCCTGTCACTGCTCATAATGTCATTTAATGGGGAGCTCCATGGCTGACACTTAGAGAAAGGCGACAGGAGAACAGGAGGGTTCGGACCACTGCTGTTTTCTGCTGGAGGATAGTGACAGTCAAATTGCCCCATATCGCTTCTAGGAGGTCCCTCATGGGCTAAAACAGCAATTCGGCAGGTTTTAGATGGCGAATGGTCGAAGTTGAAGTTTTAAAGATAAATAGTACAGGCTCAATTTCGATATTCACATTTTTTTTAGAATTCCAATCGAAATTAGGCTTTTCCCTCGTCGAAGTACACAAAAATAGCTTGAAATTTGAATTTTTTTACTTTGCATTTTCACTTCGACCCTTGATAAATCGGCCCCCAAATATACAGACTATAGAGAGTATACACTCATTTGCACTAATTACTGTACATCCCAATCAACTCCATGGATGATGGAAATGAAGTGGAAGAACACAGGGTGCAGGTCACTACTCTACATACAATCAGATACAGATTTGCTTCTGCCTCTACAAGACTATACACAACTGGCCTACTGAGTGCAGCAAATGACAGTCACACACATAAATGTACAGCACCAGGGATCCTTAGTATAAACCTGCCATTGTCTATAGTGGAAATATGGAAACATAAGAGAGAGTGAGCCCACCTTGGAGATCAGCAGCAGCAGGCAAAGGGTTACGATGGGGCCCCTCTTATCCATAGTTGGGATCCTCTTTCCTTCCCGGTTTTCAGGACAGATGTGATGGTTTCTCCTCTGTGGCTCAAGTTCTCCTGTGTGAATTAGCCGGGGGTCACTGCTGGGACATAAGTGAAACTAATTCCAGCCCAAAAGCTCCAGGGCGGGGGGTTCCTGCAGGAACAGCCGGAGGGAGAGAGAATTCAGTACACGGGTTCCAGGCAGTTGGTGTAGGTGATCTCCCCCTTTTCTAGGTTAATGGGGGACTCCAAGTGCAGATCCAGAGATTCCCCGACCCCTGAGCTCCGAGTAACGAGTCGGCCCTTCCTGCGCAGCCTTTAGACTCGTCTATAACACTCAGACCTGAGACAAGGGAATGTAAAGGGCTGGGACTGAGACTGAGACTGAGGAGGAGGAGGGGAACACAGATCCCAAAAAAAAGGAAGAATTTGTAGGATGGTGATTGGAGGGGGCAGGTGAGGGGGGGCAGGGGTAGGTTTCACCAGGCTGGGGAGACAATGGCTGTTAACTCTTCCCCTGCTGGAGGGGGGATCATGTAAATGCTCCATTAACTCTTCCAGGGCTGTAGCACTAGATACTGGGCACATAATTCAAATATACAGCTGAACTGATGAATATTATCCCTTTCCCCAAAATACAGAACTGCAATGGAGCATCTCGTGTTAATACCCATAATGCATGCTGTAACAATATTAATATATTATTATTATTATTATTATTGGTAAAATAGCAGTGATCAACATGAGCGTAACAGAAGACAATGGTTTCCCATTACAGGGAAGCATAGGGAATATAGAACTTATCCTTTAGAAATGATCATGTTACTGAGTGTATACCAACAGGAGGCACATGGGCCATATTGTCACCCACATTTAATTTCTTCCATTGATGGAGACAAAATAATACATGAGTGATACTCAGAGTTCCCTGTATAACTCAGCCTGCAGCCTTGTGTCTTTATATGGTCACAGAACAACCCCTCAGTGACTTCTAATATCCTTATCATTTACAGCAGGGGGTACATTATCCCTTATAATACATAAGTGATACTCACAGTTCTCTGTGTAACTCAGCCTGCAGCCTTGTGCCTTTATATGGTCACAGAACAACCCCTCAGTGACTTCTAATATCCTTATCATTTACAGTAGGGGGTACATTATCCCTTATAATACACGAGTGATACTCAGAGTTCCCTGTGTAACTCAGCCTGCAGCCTTGTGCCTTTATATGGTCACAGAACAACCCCTCAGTGACTTCTAATATCCTTATCATTTACAGCAGGGGGTACATTAACCCTTATAATACATAAGTGATACTCACAGTTCCCTGTATAACTCAGCCTGCAGCCTTGTGCCTTTATATGGTCACAGAACAACCCCTCAGTGACTTCTAATATCCTTATCAATTACAGTAGGGGGGTACATTATCCCTTATAATACGTGAGTGATACTCAGAGTTCCCTGTATAACTCAGCCTGCAGCCTTGTGCCTTTATATGGTCACAGAACAACCCCTAAGTGACTTCTAATATCCTTATCATTTACAGTAGGGGGTACATTATCCCTTATAATACACGAGTGATACTCAGAGTTCCCTGTGTAACTCAGCCTGCAGCCTTGTGCCTTTATATGGTCACAGAACAACCCCTCAGTGACTTCTAATATCCTTATCATTTACAGCAGGGGGTACATTAACCCTTATAATACATAAGTGATACTCACAGTTCCCTGTGTAACTCAGCCTGCAGCCTTGTGCCTTTATATGGTCACAGAACAACCCCTCAGTGACTTCTAATATCCTTATCATTTACAGTAGGGGGTACATTATCCCTTATAATACATGAGTGATACTCAGAGTTCCCTGTATAACTCAGCCTGCAGCCTTGTGCCTTTATATGGTCACAGAACAACCCCCCGGGGTGACTTCTAATATCCTTATCATTTACAGTAGGGGGTACATTATCCCTTATAATACATGAGTGATACTCAGAGTTCCCTGTATAACTCAGCCTGCAGCCTTGTGCCTTTATATGGTCACAGGACAACCCCTCAGTGACTTCTAATATCCTTATCATTTACAGTAGGGGGTATGTAATCCCATATATATTTTACAGTTGGGTAAAGTATTTCCTATATAATCCCTTTAATCTGAACAAATAGTGACATGTAATGACTTCAAACAAAACACGAGTCTGGGGATAAATCAGGGCAGAGGTTCTTCTTCTATAAAAACCCATTGTCCCTCGGCATCAGTTGTGATGTTCAGTCTATTGTTTTCATCCAATAACATGGAGTAGATAAAGATCCATTCAGAGAAGGATAAAAGCAGTGACAATACAAAGATATTCAGATACAACTGCGAACCAGCTGAACCCCCCCAAAATCCTTTAGGGCCAGTACCTGTCAGATTTTGTATGTATGTATGTATGTATGTATGTATGTATGTATGTATGTATATTTTTATTTGTAAAGCGCTCCTTGAGGGCAAAGCACTGCACAGCAAAACAATTAATTAGTAGTAACAAACAAGGGGTCATTGGAATAATTTTGAAGAAAAACACTTGTTCCCCCCAATATATATCAATGCATAAACTAACCCCCAAGCATAGTGGTGAGTGAGCTCCAGTTCAACTACAGCTAAGAGGTTGCATGTTTTGCATCCATGATATAAGAAGAATATCGGAACAGGTGCAAAGTTTTCACAGACTAGTAACCCATAGCAACCAATCTGTCACTTGCTGTCATTAGTCTGGCTGCTTCAAGGAGATGTCTGAAGGCCAGTTAGGGGGAGATTTGGGGTGAGTGTTTATTTGTACACTGGGTACCCCTGGAACTATAGCAGGGTGACACCCCAATGTTTCTATATATCTGTAACCTTGTTATGAGCTAAGGGGGCCCAGTCTGAAGGTCAGTTAGGGGGAGATTTGGGGTGAGTGCTTATTTGTACCCTGGGTACCCCTGGAACTATAGCAGGGTGACTGTTACCCCAATGTTTCTATATATCTGTAACCTTGTTATGAGCTAAGGGGGCCCAGTCTGAAGGTCAGTTAGGGGGAGATTTGGGGTGAGTGTTTATTTGTACCCTGGGTACCCCTGGAACTATAGCAGGATGACACCCCAATGTTTCTATATATCTGTAACCTTGTTATGAGCTAAGGGGGCCCAGTCTGAAGGTCAGTTAGGGGAAGATTTGGGGTGAGTGTTTATTTGTGCCCTGGGTACCCCTGGAACTATAGCAGGGTGACACCCCAATGTTTCTATATATCTGTAACCTTGTTATGAGCTAAGGGGGCCCAGTCTGAAGGTCAGTTAGGGGGAGATTTGGGGTGAGTGTTTATTTGTGCCCTGGGTACCCCTGGAACTATAGCAGGGTGACTGTTACCCCAATGTTTCTATATAGCTGTAACCTTGTTATGAGCTAAGGGGGCCCAGTCTGAAGGTCAGTTAGGGGGAGATTTGGGGTACAGATAGTACGACTCAGTTGTTAGTGTCAGGAAAACAAGTGAAACTAAGACAGTGCACCAGTGAAGCACTTTATAAGAGTGAGACGTGGGAAAGGGATAAAGCTTATCTGTGAAACAGGTTTATTAAACACCTACGAGGGTTTAGTGGATTTTTACAGCAATGACAGTTTCCGTTTCAGGAGACAAAGCGACGGTGAGGGAGGCACGACTCGATGAGTGCATCCCTTATTGTATCCAAGTACTTATTGTGGAATTAAAGGGCAGTTAAACTCCTTCTCTCTGATCTCCATCCTATTATCCCCTGTGCATGTGAATGGCTGATAGAGGATGTGGCTATTCTTATGGACCCTCTAAGAAGGCCGGACCCCCTGGGCAGAGGAAGTATATTGAGAATGTGTATTTGTCTGAGCAAGAGTTTCTCTGTTCCCTTTCATGTCTGCTCCCAAAACTTTATGTCTCATTTCACTTCCACAGTCTATGGAAAAATGTGGGGTCGGGGGGCGCAGAGCGATGCTCAGTGATGTGACTTGTTGCAGGGGCAGTGCTCATTATTTATAAGGGGAAATAGAGTAATTGAAGTTCAGGTCTGTGAAAAATGGGAAACATTCTTGTGGGTATCATGTTTTTTGTATTTATTGATAAAGACAGAATTGAGCATTTTAGTGTCTATTAAATATAAGCAGGTGCTGCCATGTTGCTTAAAGGGGTAGTTCACCTTTAAGGTAACTGTCAGTTTATTATACAATGTCTAGTTCTAAGCAACTTTTCAGTTGGTCTTCATTATTTATTTTTTATAGTTTTTTAATTATTTGCCCTAACTCTTTCCAACTTTCAAATGGGGGTCACTGATCCCGTCAAAAAATGCTCTGTAAGGCTACAAATGTATTGTTATTGCTACTTTTTATTCCTCATTTTTCTATTCAGGCCTCTTCTATTCATATTCTAGTCTCTTATGCAAATCAAGGCTTGTTGCTAGGGGAATTTGGAGCCTAGCAACCAGTTGGCTGAAATTGCAAGCCGGAGAGGCGCTGAATAAAAAGCTAAATATCTCAAAAAACACAGATAATAAAAAATGAAAATCAATTGCAAATTGTCTCAGAATATCCCACTCTACAGCATACTAACAGTTAACTTAAAGGTGAACAACCTCTTTAAGCAACAGAGGTAATGCAAATATTCTTCTAGGAAACCAGGGCAAAAAATGGGAGTCTGGGGGTCTATTATAAAGGATATAAAGGTTGGTCCAGTTATGCCATTCCAGACTCACGGGAACCCTTTTTTGTGCCAGTTGGGTGATACTTAGCAACCAATTAGCAATTAGCATTGATTATTTGAAAATCAAGCATCTGATCGGCATAGGGTTGCCACCTTTGCTGATGGCTAAACCCGAACATTGGGGGCGGGGCAGATAACATTTTGGGTGGGGGGCAGTGATGTAGGAACAGGCAGGATGACATCAGAGGTGGGCACAATGATGTTGGTGAGTTATGACACCAGGTCAAGGTTATTGCATCACTTAGACACAACTGGCTGGATTTCTATCCAGTTTTCGCAATGTTTTAAAGTGTTGATGCCCAGTTCAAAACCACACAGATGGCACCCCTATCTCTATATATATTCTACTTGATGATTCCGCCCAATCCTTCAATTACATGTATGAGATCTTTTATACAGAAATCTGAAATCTCTGAAATACAGCAATGCTAATTTAGAAAAAAAAACATTCTTATTTTTGATTGACTTGCTTTTTTTTTTGTATCTGTAATAATAAGAAAGGTGAGTATTACACGGCCCCACAGCAAATTAATTCTAGGGCTCCTGCAATATCCAGATGTTGTCCTTTTTTACCAATACATTTTGAAATTGCTAATTTTTTAGGGCCTTATGGGGCTCCTATACCTCCTGGGCCCCTGCAGCAACAGAGTCTGCTTCGTCTATATTTACGCCCCTGTTTACCAGATCCCCATCTTTCCCTCTACTGATTGGCTGTCTCTGCACCCCAGAGCATTACATTATCTTGGAAGAGGGTAACTGTCAGTTAACCTCCCCCCTATAAGAGTGCATCCCAACACCCTACCATGTAATACACAGTGAATGGCAGCAGATATATGATACTTCCTTAGCCACGTGCCAGTCATGGAAGGGGTGACTGCCCAAAGTGAAGAAGCCCTTTCATATTTAGCAGCATGCCAGCTTTATGTACAAACACACATGGGTGCCAGGTTTGTAATAAGGAGTAAATAAAAACAGTGTGTTGGGTGCATAATGGGGTACTGTGTTAGGTTTAAAATATGCCACGGCTGTAATAGAGGAAAGTAGTCTGCACCAAGGGTGCACTGTATAACTAAGTTACTAATTCAGGCATCTAGCCTTTGGCTGCAAGGGCATGGTGGGAGTTGTAGTTGTTGGTCAGAGTCCATCCCTGCTCCCAGTAACCAGGACATGCCTGTGTGCCTCTGCAAGGGCAATGTATATCTTTTTAGAAGGCTGAATGAGAGCTGGCTGCAACGACATTGTTTCAAGAGTCAGAGCCAGCAGTGCAGAGAACAGCAACAGACAGAGTCTGCTTTCAATACCATGTACAAATCTTTTTACAAAAAAAGTAAATGCATATCGGAAAAGCTGCTTAGGATTCCAATTTCTTTGTTTTTTTTTTAATCTTCGGGTCAAGTTCCCCTTTAAACAAATGCTGAGACTTGCTCTGTTTAGAAACCTTGAGCTTGATGTTGGGACGGTTACAGGTCAGACTGTGCCAGGAAAGCTGAACAGGCTGATAGGTGTTTAGTGCCTGGAGCAGGGGATTAGCATGTGTATAGGGTGATACTCGTTACCTAATCCTAATGGCGCTCAGTATCCTGACAAAATAAACCCTGGGGCACAGAGAAAACCCTCCATAAACTCATGCTTTATCTCTGCACCATGGACAATTACTGGGCCTTCTCACCTCAACAACAAGGGACTTTATTGGCTTTAGAAGGACAATAAATGGGATCAAAGGGAATACACTGGGTATAACCCCAGGCAGCCTACATACCTCTCCCTCCCACACACACAAGAGGGCATTTTTATATAGAATACAGAATCAGAAATATTTAATTTGATCTCTTCAGGCGATTGATTCAGATCTGATGCTAAACTGCTGTATGTAGCGCCTGCAGAGCAATTCCAGTAACACCAGCACGCGGGAGCAAAAGCAGGAACAAGTTATATAGTTACATAGTTAAATCGGGTTGAAAAAAGACAAAGTCCATCAAGTCCAACCCCTCCAAATGAAAACCCAGCCCCATACACGCACCCCTCCCTACTGTCACATAAATGATATATAATACACAAAAGCCATGAATATCTTGTAAATTATATCCTTATAAACGGTGAGTTCTGATGTCATCAGTTATAAAATGTGAGTTCTGATGTCATTTCAGTCACATGACTCATTGAAATTTGTGTATTATAATAAATAAAGTACCCCCAGTTGTAAAATATGAGGATATTAGAAGTTACCTCGGAGTTCCATGACCTGTATAAAAACCCTCGACCTTCGGCCTCGTGTTTTTATAGGGTCATGAAACTCCTCGGTAACTTATAATATCTTTATATTTTACAAGAGGGGGTACTTTATTCACTATATAATAGATATAAATGACTGATGAAGTGTCAGGTTTACTGACACGAAACGCGTTAGATGGATGTGAATCCCCCTCCTCAGCTATTTGAAAGCGCTCAATAAAGCCAATTATTTGATACTAACCTGCCAGACTCCGATAATGCTTTGAACAGCGCTATACAGCGGTAACAGAAGCGTGTTAGTATCACAATAGCCTTTGTATTATGTCTGTCCAAGAAATCATCCAAGTCCCTCTTATAGTCATTAACTGAATCAGCATCACAACATCACCCGGCAGTGCATTCCACAACCTCACTGTCCTGACTGTGATGAACCCCCTACTCTGTTCCTTTAAATGAAACTTCTTTTCCTCTAGTCTGAAGGGGAGGCCTCTGGTACGTGATTCTCTTTATGGGTAAAAAGGTCCCCTGCTATTTGTCTATAATGTCCTCTAATGTACTTGTAAAGTCTAATCATGTCCCCTCACAAGCGCCTTTTTTCCCCCAGAGAAAACAACCCCAACCTTGTCAGTCTCCCCTCATAATTTAACTCTTCCCTTCCTCTAACCAGTTTAGTTGCACTTAGTCTCTGCACTCTCTCCAGCTCATTTATATCCCTGGAGTGCAGGAGTGATGCCCAAAAAAGTGCCAGGGCTGGTACTTTCACATGGTTCATTCATTCATTTATTGGGCTGGTGGGGGCTGTTTGGACCCTAACCCTAATACACTAACACTAACCCTAATACAATAACCCTAATAACCCTTATACACTAACCCTAATACACTAATTCTAATAACCCTAAACCTACTACACTAACCCTAATACACTAACTCTAATACCCTAACCCTAATAAACCTAATCCTAATACACTAACCCTAATACACTAATCCTAATACACTAATCCTAACAATAATAACCTGAACCCTACTTCAAATGGCAGGGCCTATTCTGAATGCCAGTCCAGACCTCGTTGAATGTCTCCTGCTGGGGTATTGCAGCTCATTCTCATTCTGTAAGGCCATTATATCTCCCACATACCTCACCCTATCACTATTCACTTGGGGGGGATCCTGCATATAGGGGGTGGTCAAAATAAAATATATAGAATTGAGAACATTTGTAGTGTTACATATAGTTCATTTTTACACTTCCTCCTCCCTCTGGCAGCATAGGTATTCCCTGTACTAAGCACAATTCAGCAGGAACAGTCCCCAAAGTTTGCTCATAGTCTGTACAGAGAGATCCCATAAAACTATGGCAGCATAGGTATTCCCAGTACTAAGCACAATTCAGCAGGAACAGTCCCCAAAGTTTGCTCATAGTCTGTACAGAGAGATCCCATAAAACTATGGCAGCATAGGTATTCCCAGTACTAAGCACAATTCAGCAGGAACAGTCCGCTACGTTTGCTCATAGTCTGTATAGAGAGATCCCATAAAACTATGGCAGCATAGGTATTCCCAGTACTAAGCACAATTCAGCAGGAACAGACCCCTAAGTTTGCTCATAGTCTGTACAGTGAGATCCCATAAAACTATGGCAGCATAGGTATTCCCCTGTACTAAGCACAATTCAGCAGGAACAGTCCGCTACGTTTGCTCATAGTCTGTATAGAGAGATCCCATAAAACTATGGCAGCATAGGTATTCCCAGTACTAAGCACAATTCAGCAGGAACAGTCCCTAAGTTTGCTCATAGTCTGTACAGAGATATACCATAAAACTATACCAATATGAGTGTAGAGAACAAGCATCTGTCTATTGTGTTTGCTTGTGTTGAGTCCCAAAGGCAAAGCCAGTAATGCCCTGAAAATGGGGCAAGATTCATAATGTGAGGACAAATACATGACAAATAAAATGGATGCAACCAAAGGAGGGGTGGGCAACCTATGGGTATGGACATGCTGCATGTGGGGGATGGGGGAATGTATATATTTATTTCTCTAGCTCTGTTTGTATATGCAGCCTGTGATCAAAGCTTTGAATGTAGTTTTTTACCCAAACATCTCTGAAGTCAAATGCTGATTTATAACTGATTTGTGGGTGTGTTTGTATTGGGGGCAGAAATGTGGCTTTGAAATGATTCTGGCCAACCTACACCTGCTCTCCCACTCTTGCTGCTTCCCCAGAATTCCTCCTGCCCCCAGGACCACACTCCACTATTTCTAGGGCACCACGGGGGACACATAGAGCTAATTTATATCTCAGTATAAAACAGTTCAATAAACCAATAAACTGAAGGAGACAGAATTGAAACTCCAGGGCCGGAGGGGAGCGTGTTTGAGATTGCTGGAGTGCCATGCAGGGAATATTTACTCTAGAAACGAGGGCTGGGAGGCAGTGTTTCCGTTTACTGTGTTTGCACTTTCTGAAGACTGTAATTGCTTTCAACTGCGCTCCTCTAGCCTTCTGCATCACATTCATGTATTGTGTTTGTGCCCTTGGCCATTCCTTGATCGTTTCCTATTACTAACACAACAAACCACTCCAGCACATGGGCTGTCTTTATGGGGTCCAAATAATATCCAAGTCCCCCTACATAGTGTTATCCTACAGAGCTTCAGTTAAAGGTAGAAAGAGTAAGGGTATTTTAGATAAGAAAAAGTCAGTAAGGAATTAGAGTAAATGTAGATAGAAGGTCAAGATGGAGACAGAAGGGCAAAATGGAGACAGTTGAGCAAGATGGAGACAGTAGGGCAAGATGGAGACAGTAGAGCAAGATGGAGACAGTTGAGCAAGATGGAGACAGTAGGGCAAGATGAAGATAGTAGGGCAAGAAGGAGACAGTAGGACAAGATGGAGACAGTAGGGCAAGATGGAAGCAGTAGGGAATAATGGAGACACTAGGGCAAGCTGGAGACAGTATGAAAAGCTGGAGACAGTAGGACAAGATGGAGATAGTAGGGAAAAATGGTGACAGTAGGGTGAGATAGAGGCAGTGGGTAACATAGCAAAAGTAAAATGGAGACAGTAGAACAAGATGAAGATATAAGGACAAGACGAGCTAGTAGAAAATCCCCTTCAAAGCTGTCTAACAAAAATAACATGGTGGCTCTTGCCGTCAGGTGTAAATACAATTTTACAAATAAGGAATGAAGGAATGTTCCCTGATATAAATGGAATATAAACCCTACTTATAAATAGTGTGACCTACATCAAAAAGGGCCACACTGTGAGAATTGGTTGTCCATGTGGCCCCATAGCCCTTATATAACTGCATCTCCCAGGCAAGGGCACAGTGTTCTTGATCGGACATCAGAGCTAGTGGGACCCCATGTGCCTGGGACTGGAGGCAGGTGGCCACTCTGGCTATTCTATACACGCAGCCTTTATTGACATAGGACTAAGTCTGTGATCTCTTTACCTTGTAGAATTTGCACACAGGAGGGGTCCACTCTGACTTTGATCCTACTAGTCCCATTTGGAAGCTGTGAGAACGGGCCGGGCTCCTGGGGTCTTCTCTTTGGCTTCTCAACACAAAGTAACATTACAGGGCAAGAGCATTTTCTTTAGTTACTGGGAAACTTCCAGCTCATGTCCTTAGGCCTAGGGAGTCCGGGACTAGAGTATCTGACGTAAAAATGAGATTTTGAGGTCTTCACAAATATTTACTTAAATGTTTTCCCAACTTTGTAAAAAGGGCAACTCCTCCCAACAACATTATTATGAATAATAAAAGTAAATTTAATTGTAAGCAACTTTCCAGTATACATTCATTGTTGTTGTGTATGTGTTCAGTTGTACTGCACTGCTGGTTCTGACCCCTGAAACAGTAGCAGAAACCTGGAGGAAAAATGGGTTCTGTTACATTGTAGCATGGTCAAAGAGAACTGAAAGGTATAAGAAAGCAGTGCTTTTAGCTGCAATTACACATACATTAATATATATTGTAAAGTTGCTTGGAATTAGATCTTCATTATGCAAAACACAGTTTTTGAATAGAGTTCCTCTTTAAGAATTGTATTTTTTTTAATCATCAGGAGAACTACCCTGCTGCAATTTGAATGTGCCTTGCAACAGGACGTCAGCTGCAGCTTTCTGTTTTAAAGGCCAGACGTTGGAACAAACGTTGGCTAGTAGTAACAGCATATATTAGCATTATCATAGCCTCTGGGAAGGGAGTGTGACTGTGGGATAGCAGGTATAGTAGGGAGAGATGGTGCCTATAGTAACAGTGGATAATAGTCTCTGGGAAGGGAGTGTGACTGTGGGATAGCAGGTATAGTAGGGAGAGATGGTGCCTATAGTAACAGTGGATAATAGTCTCTGGGAAGGGAGTGTGACTGTGGGATAGCAGGTATAGTAGGGAGAGATGGTGCCTATAGTAACAGTGGATAATAGTCTCTGGGAAGGGAGTGTGACTGTGGGATAGCAGGTATAGTAGGGAGAGATGGTGCCTATAGTAACAGTGGATAATAGTCTCTGGGAAGGGAGTGTGACTGTGGGATAGCAGGTATAGTAGGGAGAGATGGTGTCTATAGTAACAGTGGATAATAGTCTCTGGGAAGGGAGTGTGACTGTGGATAGCAGGTATAGTAGGGAGAGGTGGTGCCTATAGTAACAGTGGATAATAGTCTCTGGGAAGGGAGTGTGACTGTGGGATAGCAGGTATAGTAGGGAGAGATGGTGTCTATAGTAACAGTGGATAATAGTCTCTGGGAAGGGAGTGTGACTGTGGGATAGCAGGTATAGTAGGGAGAGGTGGTGCCTATAGTAACAGTGGATAATAGTCTCTGGGAAGGGAGTGTGACTGTGGGATAGGCAGGTATAGTAGGGAGAGATGGTGTCTATAGTAACAGTGGATAATAGTCTCTGGGAAGGGAGTGTGACTGTGGGATAGCAGGTATAGTAGGGAGAGATGGTGTCTATAGTAACAGTGGGATAATAGTCTCTGGGAAGGGAGTGTGACTGTGGGATAGCAGGTATAGTAGGGAGAGATGGTGTCTATAGTAACAGTGGATAATAGTCTCTGGGAAGGGAGTGTGACTGTGGGATAGCAGGTATAGTAGGGAGAGATGGTGTCTATAGTAACAGTGGATAATAGTCTCTGGGAAGGCAATGTGTTTCCTTGCGAGTAAACTTCCAGTGACTTTGGAAAGATGAGCAGTGCATATGTTGTCCCACCGGTGGGTTACATTATTGCTGGTAGAAAAGCATTTGCAGGAAGTAAGTCACCAGCGGGAGTGAAGATTTATCGGGGGCGAGTAATTTCCTCCTGTGACAATACCTTTAATATTAAAGATGACCCTGGGCTTTTTAGTGGAAAAAGCATTTTATTGCTGCGCTTCTGTCTGTGATGAGTCTGTGCAGTTCTGCTGCATTTCCCAGTAGCCAATGTGACAGGCCAGTGGGGGGTCCTTGAGCGAGTAGATTAATTGTCTGCCCCTTGTCTTCCATAATGAGTCTTGTCAGCAGGTAACAAGGGCTGAGAAATGTTGACTCAGCTGTTCTGATGGTATCATGTCCGGCCCCCTCTAGTGAGACTCTCATAGATCTCTGGGACGTTCCCCTCACCCTGAGCTCTGGGTCCACTTCTGTCACCTCGGGGGCTTGTGTGGAATTGAGAGGTCAATGTACAGTTGTCATTACATAAGAGAGACACCGGCTTCCACTCCAGGGGGACATTTTCATTTGTCCTGCCTCAATATTAGTAATATTTGTTTGAAGTTAAAATAACATGGTTTTCCCCACTGTCAGTTCTCTGTGTCACGTTACACTTGCCATCTTGGTGCCCCGGGAGATCATTCCTTAAAATATATCATAACCCTAGAATTTCATATTAATAAGGATCAGTGTTCAGACATTTCTCAATAAATATACTCGGATTTCCCAAAAGTGTGTTTTAAGACAGGTCCAGTTTGGGTTTTAAATGTGGCCCTGACATTTCAAGTACACCGAGGCCCAAACAACCAAGCAAGCCCAATACATAGTGAGTAGCAATGGCATCCTACAGTAACGCCTCTGGCATTTCCCACAATCCACAGTTCTGGTCTGATTGTGTCCTTTTCTTTACGACTCTGCTAATTAAGTACTAATTAAGGACTGCTGCTTACAGTGGGGATCAGATAGGATCTGTGCCATTGTGACATCAGCACTTGTGATGCAATGTGTGCAGGTGACATCATTCATTTGGTTGATGGCAGAAGTGGAGCCTGCAGAAAGATCTATCATCTTAAATGAATGAGACATGGGGTGTCCCAGGCAAAATTATTCTTTAGATTATAACTGGGGGTGAGTGGCACTCCCTGCATACGCACCCCTGGGCCCTGACCCCTCTCTGCCACCTCCAAGGGCCCCTGCACCAGCCGCAAACCCCCTTTCCCCCCACCAGCGCGTAATTGCTTTTCACTTATCGATCAGAGTGGAGGGAGGTCAGGGAGCAAAAGCAACCAGCAACCCAGGGGCCCTCTGATTCTATTTTTTACTCTAGAACCCTTGTTTGTTAAAGGCACAGTAACATCAAAAAATTTAATTTTTTTAAAGTAATAAAAATATAATGGAATGTTGCCCTGCACTGGTAAAACAGCTTTGTTTGCTTCAGAAATGATATTGTTTATATAAATAAGCTGTTGTGTAGCCATGGGGGCAGCCATTCAAGCACAGGATACACAGTAGATAACAGATAAGTACTACTATAGTTTATATAAACAAGCTGCTGTGTAGCCATGGGGGCAGCCATTCAAGCACAGGATACACAGTAGATAACAGATAAGTACTACTATAGTTTATATAAACAAGCTGCTGTGTAGCCATGGGGCCAGCCATTCAAGCACAGGATACACAGTAGATAACAGATAAGTACTACTATAGTTTATATAAACAAGCTGCTGTGTAGCCATGGGGGCAGCCATTCAAGCACAGGATACACAGTAGATAACAGATAAGTACTACTATAGTTTATATAAACAAGCTGCTGTGTAGCCATGGGGGCAGCCACTCAAGCACAGGATACACAGTAGATAACAGATAAGTACTACTATAGTTTATATAAACAAGCTGCTGTGTAGCCATGGGGGCAGCCATTTAAATGATACAAGGTTCAAGTTACACAGCAGATAGCAGTTAAACTCTGTAGAACATAATGTTATGTGTTATCCACTATTTAACCTGTGCCATATAGCCTTTTTTTCAATTCCTGCCATTGCTACACAGCAGCTTGTTTATATAAACTATAGAAGTGTTTCTGAAACAAATGCATTAGTTTTACCAGTGCAGGGTAACTACATGAAAAGCACTTTCATTTTTTGGTGTTACTGTTCCTTTAAATTATTATTTGTTATACATTTATGTAACGCGCTGGGTAACTTGTTGGTTCTATAATAAATGATGATGATGATGATGATGATTAGGTGGTGTCCCAGGCAGAGCAGAAAATACATTTGAGGGTTGGAGGTGTCACAGGCAGGGCTTGGGGAGCAACACAAGCATGAAAAAGGTTCCTAGGGGTGCCAAATAAGGGCTGTGATTGGCTATTTGCTAGCCCCTATGTGTATGTGCAGCCTAAAGCAGGCTCTGATTGGCAGTACATCTGATAGCTCAAGAGCCACTGGTTTGGGATCACGTCCATAGAAACAAGGGTTGGGGTGTCCCAGGGGGAGCAGAATAGAGTGTATCCCAAATTAGTGAGAGGTGGGGATATCCCAGAGGGAGCAGTAGCATATTCCATATTATTGAGGGTTAGGGGTCTTTCAGGCAGAGCAGATAGCTTATACCATAGAAGCAAAGGTTGGGGGTGTCCCAGGTAAAGCAGAAGATAGATTATTCCATATTAGTGAGAGATGGGGGTATGCAATGACATCAGATAGTTTATCCCATGTTAGTGAGAGGTGGGGGTGTGTGTGTGCAGAGTGGGGGGAACATGTTTGCTAACAAGTGATTACTTCCTGCTGGACACAATGCTGGGGGGGCTTCAAAGGAAAGTAGAACAGAGGATCACAGGGCAGGAGACGTCTCCCCCCACCAGGGAAACCTACAGGGCAATAGAACTTTATGGCCTCATTCAGCCTCTGAATATCTCCAGGGTTTTCCTAAATCCATTTACCCAACTCGCCTTAGATCCTGCTATTGTGCCCCTGCTTGAACTATGCGCCAGCAATTAGCAGGGGAGATTACACTTGTAATCAGCCAAAAATCCTCCCCCCTCATTAGCATCTTATCTACAGACACAAGCTATTCTATTCTTCTCCTGCTTGTATGTGTCACCCTATGTACATACGACGAAATATACTCAATATTAAGTGTAAGGGTCAGGACTAGGGTTGCCTCCTTTTCTGGAAAAAAATACCGGCCTTCCTACTATTAATAACATTGGCATCAAGCATCATTTTTACCGGCCAGGCCAGTAAAATACCGGCCAGGTGGCAACCCTAGTCAGGACACACGCTCAGATTTGGGGAGTTTGGTCGCCCAACTAAACATCCTGAACTGACTCCCGCTGGGTAAAATGTTAATTGCCGGCGGGCTGGCACTTGGAATCTCCGCTTCCCCTCCTCTTCAGAAAAGGCGACTCTGCGACGATCCATCCTGTGGCTCTCGATTTTCTCCTCCCTGGCTATCTCCTATCTCCTATAAGGAAGCCAGGGAGGAGAAATTGAGTGCCGCACGTTGGATTGCCCGATCGCTTTCTGAAGAGGAGCGCAAGCGGAGATTCGGTAAGTTATTTCTTAGTAAAGACTTTTAACGTTTAATTTGTGTTGGTGTTTTTTTTTCCGATCTATACAAACACATTTTTTTTATAGAAAAAAATGATGTTACTGGTCCTTTAGGGGGCCCATTCATTAAGTTCGAGTGAAGGAATAGAAGAAAAAATACTTCGAATTTCGAAGTGTTTTTTGGCTACTTCGACCATCGAATGGGCTACTTCGACCTTCGACTACGACTTCGACCTCAAATCGAACGATTCGAACTAAAAATCATTCGACCATTCGATAGTCGAAGTACTGTCTCTTTAAGAAAAAACTTCGACCCCCTAGTTCGCCACCTAAAAGCTACCAAAGTCAATGTTAGCCTATGGGGAAGGTCCCCATAGGCTTGGCTAACTTTTTTTGGTGAAGGATAATCCTACGATTCTGGGGAATTAAAATCCTTCGACTTCGAATATCAAAGTCGAAGGATTTTGCGCAAATAGTTCGATCGAACGATCGAACGAATAATCCCCAGTCAAGCAATTCCCCAGTCGAATATCGAGGGTTAATTAACCCTTGATATTCAACCCTTGATACATTTGCCCCTAGGTCTACTAGTTAAATAAACCCAATAGGCTGGTTTTGCCTCCAATAAATTGGGATCAAGTACAAGCTGCTGTTTTACTATTACAGAGAAAAAGGAAATAATTTATAACATTTTGGATTATTTGGATAAAATGGAGTCCATGGGAGCCTTGCCATAATTCAGAGTTTTCTGGATAACGGATTACCGGATAACGAAACGGATAACTGCATGCCATGTTCTGATTTGGATGTGGCTGGTCCTTTAAAGAATATCGGGTCCCTTCAATCTGACATAGCTATGCTGCTCTGTTGTAATTGTTTATTTACTGAAATGTGTATTTATTCTGTGTTTTAAACTCATTTGCCTTCTGTGTTTATTCCTGGGAAATTTCTGCCCCCCAATCACATTTCTTTGCATTAAAAGTCCCACAGGGGTACTCGTCCCCATGCAAAGGCCCAAATTAGCCCCTGTTATGATTGAACCCCCCAGCATATACTGTAAGCTCTTCATAACTTCTTATCTAAATATCCAGGAAACGTTCTTTTCTCATTGGTTTTGCTACAAGATGGCACAATAAGTGGCCCCTAAACAGCTCCTGTTCCGTGTCTCTGGATCAGCACTTCCGCTGCTCCAATTGGAACACATATTGATCACCTTATAATGAATCCCTGCATTCCTCCAGCCATATTTGTAAAACATTGTAGAATTTAAAGTGGTTGTTCACCTTCTATTGTTTCGGACGGCAAGTGCCGGACTTTGGTCTAATTACAAGTTAAAGGGGTTGTTCACCTTTAAATTAACTTAGTATAATGTAGAGAGTGATATTCTGAGATAATTTGCAATTGGTTTTCATTTTCTATTATTGGTATTTTTTTTTAATTATTCAGCAGCCCTCCAGTTTGCAATTTCAGCAGTCTGGTTTCTAGGATCCAAGAAGAAGAAGAAGAAGAAGAAGAAGAAGAAGAAAAAAAAGGCAAATAATTAAAAAAAATTAAAAAATGAAGACCAATTGAAAGGTTGCTTAGAATAAACATACTATAACATACTAGAAGTTAACATGAACCATCCCTTTAACACAAGTACAAGTGGGGGAAGCCCCTCATGAGCTGATTTTTAATTTGCCCCTGCATTGGGAGTTTTACTATCTAGTGTATTAGGGTCAGGGCACACACTCAAATTCGGGGAGATTAGTGGCCCGGCAACAAATCTCCTCTTCTTTGGGCGACTAACCTCCCCGAACTGCCTCCCACCGGCTAGAATATAAATCGCCCGCAGGATCACATTAGGAGCGCTTCGTTTTCCAAAATTGCCCGATTTGTCGCCGGGCGACTGATGTCCCCGAATCTGAGCGTGTGCCATGACCCTTAAAAGAGTGGCTCACCTTTAAGTTAACTGTTAGTATGTTATGGAGTGTCCAGTTCTGTGCAACTGTGTTATTGGTCTTCATTATTTATTTTTTATAGTTTTTGAATTATTTGAATAAATGGTTTTGGTGCATCCCTAAACTAAAGTGACGCTCTTTGAAGTGTTCATGATCCAGTGTCTCGTTGCTCCCACCATAGGACATAAAAGGAACAATTTTTGGGGGGAGTAATAGTGAAGCCATTCCAATGGTTGTGTATTTGTGGGTTGTGCATTGTGTAACAGACAGGGATTTATAGACTATACAACACACTGCAGGGGCACCTTGACTGTAAAATGCACTTCACGAGCAAAAAGAACATTTAAAAGCCAAAAGGCAATTTCCCATGTGCCCCATAAGATAATGAGGATCAGCTGGGGGTGCCAGGAGACAGTTCATATAAGACATGAGGCTGTTCCATTAGCTTGATGATTTGGTTTGTGAGTCGCTCAGAGCAGTGCCTTTCAAAGTAAAATATATAACATCTGGCCGAGAAATGAAGATGGATCTGGTAATTCATTCCATGCGGAATTCAATCAGAGAATAGAAAACTTCCCATGCAGGCTGCTGGGAGGAGTCACACCTAATTGGACACTTTGAAAGTTTGCCGAGTTCTCATTGGTGGGTTTTATTAATTTGACAACAGGAACAGAATGTATTTTGTTATTGGATCTCATTAAGTGTGTAATCAAATCCTACAAAGTTGTGGGAATTTGTGACAAACAGAAATAAAAATACTTTATGGAATCGGACTGGCAGGGTTGGCAGAAAAGCTAATTATCCCTAATATGTAACACATGGGCTGCAGTCCCAGGGTAAAGCATCTGCCATTCTGTCTGTCCAGCCGTCAGCCATGCTCTGACCCACAATCACACACACACTGTGCTGTACAGGAGGAAACAATAATGGCACTTGGATTGTTTCTGCCTAGGGCAAGATTTGCCCAAATGGTGGAAAGTGGTATTGCATGTGACAAAGCTGCCAAGTTTATTTCAACTTTCTGTATCGGCTGCAACATTTCTGTTCCATAACAAAGAAGCACTTGGAGCTAGAAAGGGAGGCGCATGGGACACAAAGCAAAGCAAGATGGAGGCAGTAGGGCAAGATATAGATGGTTACACCTTATATCAGTGTGAGGGTGGAGGATAAAGTGTTTTTTGGGGGAGGTTAGAAATGAAATGCTTTCCATTGGATAATTATATATGAATGTTTGCCCAATGGTCTCTTTTGGGGGAGGTGAAACCTCCATAAATGTCCATTATTTTCTGCCTATGGTCAGTGTTGCCTGAACATCAGGCAGAATACTATTCCCAGCCCCCACCAACCTCCCAGAGTAGGACTGACCCATAAACATGTCATTGATATTATTACACTTGGAACTTGTGTTGTTTGGCCCATAAACATCTGTGTGTTGGGCACCAGGAGGAACTGACCCATAAACATGTAATTGCAACTTATTATACTTTGCACTTAGGAGGGTGAATCCATGAACATGGCCCTGCCTTTAGTATAAGCTGGTCCTAGAATGGACTGACCTATGAACATGATACAGCCAGGAGAAACGTGGAAGAGCTGTATTAGTTTATGGTACATTACCCCAACCAGAGTTTCCCTAACAACACAGTAAGATCCATCTTGTCCTAATGTCACTGTATTGTCCTACTGTCTCCATCTTGCCCTTCTGTCATCAACTTGTCCTACTGTCTCCATCTTGTCCTACTGTCTCCATTTTGTCCTACTGTCTCCATCTTGTCCTACTGTCACTGTATTGCCCTACTGTCTCCATCTTGCCCTACTGTCTCCATCTTATCCTACTGTCTCCATCTTGTCCTACTGTCACTGTATTGTCCTACTGTCTCCATCTTGCCCTACTGTCGCCAACTTGTCCTACTGTCTCTACATTATCCTTCTGTCACTGTATTGTCCTATTATCTCCATCTTGCCTAACTGTCACAATCCTGTCCTACTGTTTCTATCTTGCCCTACTGTCTCCATCTTGTCCTACTGTCTCTATTTTTCCAGTGTCGCCAACTTGTCCTGCTGTCTATACATTATCCTACTGTCACTATCTTGTCCAATTATCTCAATCTTGCCCTACTGTCTCTATCTTGCCCTACAGTCTCCATCTTGTCCTACTGTTTCTATATTATCCTACAGTCACAATCTTGCCCTACTATCTTCATCTTGCTCTACTGTCTCCATCTTGTCCTACTGTCTCCATCTTGCCTTGCTGTCTTCATCTTGCCCTACTGTCTTCCTATTGCCCTACTATCTCAGATCTTTCTTACTGTCTCCATCTTGTCCTACTTTCTCCATATTATCCTACTGTCACTTCTTGTCCTACTTTCTCCATTTTGCCTACTGTTTCCATCTTGCCCTACTGTCTCAGATCTTTTCCTACTGTCTCCATCTTGTCGTACTGTCTCCATCTTGTCCTACTGTCTCTATAGTTTCCTACTGTCACTATCTTGTCCTACTTTCTCAATCTTGCCCTGCTGTCTCCATCTTGCCCTGCTGTCTTCATATTGCCCTACTGTCTCAGATTTTGTCCTACTTTCTCTATATTATCCTACTGTCACTATCTTGTCCCACTGTCTCCATCTTGCCCTGCTGTCTCCTCTTGTTCTACTGTCTGCATCTTGCCCTACTGTCTCCATCTTGCCTTACCGTCTCCATCTTGCCCTGCTGTCTCCATATTGCTCTACTGTCTCCATCTTGCCCTGCTATCTCCATCTTGCTCTACTGTCTCCATCTTGCCCTGCTGTCTCCATCTTGCTCTACTGTCTGCATCTTGCCCTACTGTCTGCATCTTGCTCTACTGTCTGCATCTTGCCCTACTGTCTGCATCTTGTACTGCTGTCTCCATCTTGCTCTACTGTCTCCATCTTGCCCTGCTGTCTTCATCTTGCTCTACTGTATCCATCTTGCCCTACTGTCTCCATCTTGCCCTGCAGTACTGCAGTATGCAAACAAACAAAATGCTGCTGTTTGAGTCTAGACCAATCACTATTAATACCAGTGCCTGTGCTGAATGACATATGATCATTTTCATTCTATAGCAAAATAGATTTAATGTAATCCCTTCTTATTAACAGGGCATAATGAATATATATATATAAGTGAGATCTTCCATATGAGCAGCTGGTAGTGTCACAGACTCTAGCACTTCCGAGGATCCGTTACAAGTGGCTCTGGTTTCATTATTAGCCCTCTGGGACACAAGATGTAGAAATGAGCATCTGGGAAACATTCTTCTGCCCCAGGCACATCCCTAGTCTCACAGACACATGGATCCAGCCACATCCCTGCCAAGAATTCCCCACTGATGTGGTTTCTCCCAAAGCAATGAGGCAACAAAACCACATCCCTTCCAACCCCCCCCCCCTCCACTCCTCTGGTTTCTCCCAGAATAATAATTATGACAGTAATGGCGTTGTTACACATGAAAGTCCCTTGTGCTGCCCAGGGCTAGAGTTGCCCCTCGGCTGCTGCTGCTATTCCTGGGAATGTGCAATGGCTAGCACACATCAGCAAGCCACAAGTCAGAAATGGATACTGTATTTTATGTTCGTATTGCGCTACTTGCCTTACCCGGTCAAGGCTTTAGTATAGATCAGTGAGGGCATTTACACTGGATTTCTGCTTTTTAAAAAGTTTTTATATATTTTCAGAGGATGCCCAGCAGCGACATCCAACCCGTTCTCCTCCTGTTCTGTAAGCTGCCATCAGAGTGTTCTAGTCCAGCCCACTGATTAAGTCACAGACTCCCTGCCCCACCCTCTATAACCTGTCTTACGTCTGTGCTAGTCTTACCCACTGCTTACATGGTCATTCATGAAGGATCGCAATACAGTCCTATGCAGACCCATCTAGAGAAGACCACATCACTGGGTTGCACTGTACTCACCCAACAAGATTTTTAAACCTGCCCAATAAATATGTGGCCAGTTGGTCTTGAGTGACTGGACTGAGAACTGGAATTGGTGCCATGTATTTGTCCAGCTTTACAGACTGTCTTCCCTTCCTGCCCTGCCAACTATTTGTTGCCAACTATCAGTTATGGAATACCTTTCTCTCCCCTGTAAACAGCCATCATGCTGATCTAGTCCAGCCCACTGCATAAGTCACAGACTCCATGCTCCTCCCCCTGTAATCTGCCATTAGAGTGCCAAGTCCCACCCAAAGATTGAGTAAGTTTTCTTACCCCTCACCTGCTTAAGAGCTCTGCTGATGTATTAAGGTTTCAGTGTATCCTATAAAAGCACAGAGAGAGTGAGCATTTAAATCCAAGTTCCACCAAGGATGGTGGGGGTTTTTTTCTGCTACGGTAGTGCCTAGGATTGCCATGCTTGGGTTTATATATCATACCTGGTTGCATATTGTGGTAGGGAAATTAGCAGTTAGCTGGTGATTCGTTCATTCAGACCAATTTGGCAGCTTATCTGCCCGTGTATGGGGGCTTCCGACGGGTCTTCCCGATCGATATCTGGCCACGATATCGATCGGGAAGGTTTGATTTTTACCCCATTGTCCCGTCGGAGCCCCTTGGCAAATCGTAATTCGATCGTTCGACCATATGGCCGAACGTTCGAATTTCCCCCGATATAGCCACGCCGTTAGTGGCATATCAGGGAAAGATCCGCTCATTTGGCGCCAAACGAGCGGATCTTTGAGTCTATGGCCAGCTTAAGAGTTGGTCTCTCCAGTTGGGACCGGTGAGCATGGCAGGCAAAGGTGACCTTTTTCTGAAACATCCCTAGTATGGACGATCCTTCCATGGCGGTTCCTTTTGGCTAAGATGAAATGTAGTATCTGATCATATCAGGAGGGGTGTTAAAGCCTCTTTTGGTGAGACATAGAAACACTCAGTCCTCTGGCCAAAGGCCTTAGAATTTTGGAAGCCCCTTGGCTCTGTGCCTGACTCATGCTGGGTCTCGCACTTGTACTAGATGGTTTTTATATTGCTTTTACTGGCCCTTTGGTCAGCGATATTCGGCCTCCAGCTGGAGCCTTATGGCATCCACAGCACTTATTTAACACACTTATTTTTTAGCACTTGTTTCTTAAAGCACTCATTTTTATATGTTTTTTATGTTTAATTCTGTACTCCAAGGGTCTTGGTGTGAACACATAGAGTCCTTTTCTGCTCTGCCTCCAGGCCATGTATTTGGTGCCCTGGGAGAAGCTTTGGCATCTGAAACCCCTTGCCCTCTGCCTGTGCCTTAAGTAACGGGAGGGTCTGGGATGGCAGGGCTCACCCAAGCTTTGAAGAAAATGAGCCCACAGAGTTTGGACACCTTGAGTGCCTTTTGGCCTGGGACTCTAGTGTATATTGAAGCTCATGCCATTGGGTAGGACTTATTGGTGGCACACGCACGTTGCACTTTGGGTGCAATGGAAGCACAACCTCAGGCCTTCAAAAGAAAAAATATGTTGCCAAGCTGACACTATAAAAGCTCCCACTTTTCATTGTGCCATTTTTCCAGACACATTATTGATAAGGGAATCCTGTCTTTTGCATGATGTGCTGTGTTATTGGCTTTGGATAAGCCCCTCTCAGGCAGAGTTAAGGTGGCCAAACACGGGCAGATAATGCTGCCGATATCGGTCGTTTAGACCAATCTGACAGCTAATCTGCTCGTGTATGAAGGCTTCCGACGGGTTTTTCTGATCGATATCTGGACATGATATTGATCGGGAAGGTTTGATTTTTCTCATTTCACTGATTTTTCTCATTTCAGCCCATTGCACTCGTCGTAATCCGATCGTTCCGCCATAGGGCCGAACGTTCAGATTACCCCTGATATAGCCCTGCCGTTAGTGGCATATCGGGGAAAAGATCCGCTCGTTTGGCGATGTTGCCAAACGAGCGGATCTTATAATGTATGGCCACCTTTACTGTATTTATTCTCCGGGTTCTACACCTCTCCCTCTTTGAAAAAGGAACTGCCGGACTGTGTGTGATCTCAATCCTGACAAGTGTGTGACACAAATTACACACAAATGTAAAAACTGGTGTGTGGGGAGGGAAGCAACGGAGATGAAAAGGAATTCAATTTGCCAAGTTCAACACTGCGTTTATCTGAAGCCTCTTGTGCTCAGACCCCCATTTAATCACTTGTCTGTCTGTCTACAAGAATTCCCTTTTAGTTTGACTTCTGTTTCTTTTCACTGTACGAAATACAAAGATTTCTTTTTGCATCTGATCACATCGTTGCAGAAAGTTTAAAGGGAAACTTCAACAAAAAATCATTGGATATGATAAAAAGATATGATACTAAGCAACTTCCCAGTTTATATTTCATGCAATATTTCCAAAGGTTGTGTATATGTAATCACTACAGAAGGCAGTGTCTGTTTGTGTCTATTTCTGATCTCTGGTTCTGATTCTTACACAATGTAGCAGCAGTGCGAGAAATATACACAACTAGGCGGATACTGCTTCAGTTTCAACAATTCACTTAACATCTGTGTGGTTTGTTGCAATTTTGTGTAGAGATGTAGAGAGTGATATTCTGAGTCAATTTGTAATTGGTTTGCATTTTTTATTATTTGTGGTTTTTCAGTTATTTAGCTTTTTATTTAGCAGCTCTCTAGTTTGCAATGTCAGCAATTTGGTTGCTAGGGTACAAATTCCCCTAGCAACCATGCATTGATTTGAATAGGAGACTGGAATACGAATAGGAGAGGGACACTTGAGAAAGGGTCCATGTGATCCGAAACATGTCGTACAATAAAAAGTAGAAGCAAAATTATGGAGTTTTGTGGCTTCCTTCACATTTACTAATGATGAATAGGAGAGGCCTGAATAGAAAGAGGAGTAATAAAAAGTAGCAATAACTATACATTTGTAGCCTTACAGAGCATTTGTTTTTTAGATGGGGTCAGTGACCCCCATTTGGAAGCTGGAAAGTGTCAGAAGAAAAAAGGCAAATTATTAAAAAAACTATATAAACAAAGAAATAATGAAGACCAATGTAAAAGTTGCTTAGAATTGGCCACTCTATAACATAATAAAAGTTAACTTAAAGGTGAACCACCCATTTAAAAAAGAAAAAATAAAGACCCTATTCCCTTTTAATAACATTGGGATCAACCATCATTTTTACTGGCCAGGCCGGTAAAATATCGACCAGGTGGCAACCCTACCAGGCGCTAGGGTTGCCACCTTTTTAAACATCTTTCACCGGCTGCTGGGGGGCGGGTACACAAAGGGGCGGGCCGTGACGTCAAAGGGGGGGGCGGGACGTGACGTCAAAAGGAGCGGGGCCACGACACGGACATCATGGAGTAGAGTCCTGCAGCGGGTCGGGTACCCGCGGGTTACCCGCATAAACCTGCAGTAAAATGCGTGTTTTTCGTTGAAGTTCAAGGTGCGGGTATACCCGCGGGTCGGCGGTTCTGCGGGTTTGCGGGTTGCGGGTCGGGCTGCGGGTCTTCTCAATATCAATATTTGCTCCTTTTTTCTGGTCACGTCCACTCCTGATGATGTCATTTCCGGTACACAATGACGGCACTTCCGGTTTTACTCCCCTTTTTCTGATCATATCTACTTCCGATGATGTCATTTCCGGTTTATAATGACAGCACTTCCTGATTCTTGATGGTCAGCGGGTCGCGGGTCGCGGGTTGCAGAGAAGGTACTTGAGGGTCGGGACGGGTTGCGGGTCAAAGCGGGTAAGAATGCGGGTTGCGGGTGCGGGTTGCGGATTGCAGGGTGCGGGTATGGGTCGGGTTCGGGTCCCAAAAAATGGACCCGTGCAGGATTCTATCATGGAGGCTAGAAGGAGTAAGAGTAAAGGTAAGTTCCAGGGGATTGGGGGCAGGCCGAGGGCTCCTTTTAAATGTATTACAAATTTACCGGCAGCTACATTGCCGGTAAATTTGTAATACCGGCCCCGGCCTTGGCAGGTATTTTACCGGCTAGGCCGGTAAAATACCGGCCAGGTGGCAACCCTACCAGGCGCCCACACAAAAACCTTTGACCAGGGGCCTGCCAATTAATCTTAGACCAGGGGCCCACTCTCAGTACTATTATTCTTCCTCTCCTCACTCAACCTCTATTCTCCAAGTCTCTTTTCTTTGCATACTATACTTTGTTATTCCATCCATTTAGCCTCTTTATTCTCATAGACATAGGGAATGGCCATGAAATAGGAGAAAGGTCTAGCAGCATGAGGGCCACTGACACCTGGGCCCACCGGGACTTTTCCTGGTATAACGGTGGGCCAATCCGACACTGCAAAATGGTGAGCAATAATGGTCACTGGTAGAGGGGCCAAAATATCCATGTTTTATTTACGTTGTACACAATAGTAGAATCACAAAAGTAAATTTCTGATTGGTTGCCATGAGCAAGACAGCAAAGTTTACCCATGTTTGTGCCCAGTTTGCTTCTGGACTCATAAGACCCACCCCCATTGACATCAAGATGCCATCAACCTCCTATATACCTTTCTCTATGCAAATAATAAAACAATAGGAAAGCTACGGCAGTAGGTAACAAAGTCATGGCCAGCCGGCCGGAGAGATAATGGCAGTTTAGGCAAGCCTCAAACCTCCAGCAGTCAACCTCATTGGCTCGGGAAGCTAGAGGAAAACAAAGTGATGGACATTTAATGAAGTATTAGACTACTGATAAAAGATATGTATGGGTTATTATATTATATTATTATCATATCAGCAGAGATCTGGCAGCAGGGAGGCACCTGTGAGAATCCATCCCACTGATATTGGGCACAATCACATTGTGTTGACTCACAGCATGAAAAGTTTATTGTAGGAACCTGTCAGCTCTCCATTCATCCAGGGACAAGGTAAAGGAGAACAAAGAGGCAGGAACTGAGCCAGGGAACACAAACAATGCAGTTAACAGTTGGTGTGTTGTGTCTGTCCTGTGCGACGCCGGATGAAGTTGTGAAATAATTCTCAACACTTTCCAAAGTGCAGCCCCTGCCAGAGAATCCCAGGACACAAGAGAGGGTTATCCCAGGACACCTCTGGTATATCCAGACTTTCTATTGGGCGATAAACTGGCTATGACTCAAGCAAACTTAGGGAGCTGTTCCTGCTGAATTGTGCTTAGTACAGGGAATACCTATGTTGCCATAGTTTTATGGGATCTCTCTGTACAGACTATGCGCAAACGTAGTGGACTGTTCCTGCTGAATTGTGCTTAGTACAGGGGAATACCTATACTGCCATAGTTTTATGGGATCTCTCTGTACAGACTATGAGCAAACTTAGAGACTGTTCCTGCTGAATTGTGCTTAGTACAGGGAATACCTATGCTGCCATAGTTTTATGGGATCTCTCTGTACAGACTATGAGCAAACTTAGGGACTGTTCCTGCTGAATTGTGCTTAGTACAGAGGAATACCTATGCTGCCGTAGTTTTATGGGATCTCTCTGTACAGATTATGAGTAAATTTAGGGGGCTGTTCCTGCTGAATTGTGCTTAGTACAGGGAATACCTATGCTGCCATAGTTTGCATCTATCTGAACTGTATAAGGGCCCTTTAAGATACCAATTATAAGGACATACGTTGGTGCCCTTCAAACTGCATCACCCCCTTGTTCTATTTTGTTTGCTGGTTTTATTCTGAAATTCAGAGAGAAATGAATTGTTCTCCTTGTGTAGTGGATAAAAAGGAACACGCGCCTCTCACCTGTGCAACAGGAGCTCAGGGACGCAGAGATGACAAGAGAAATGAATAGGTGCTGACACAGGCAGCAGCTGCATTAGGCACTTACTGTTAAAGGGACACACACCTGTACTTATACATTATACATTACATTATAATGATTACATCATGGGGGGGAGGGAACAACATAGATCCAGGGCCCAGCAATTGGATAACACTTATATCTGGAAGGTGCTAATTATATAATCACTTGGTAAGTACCATGAGGCCCCACTGTATTTTAAAAAAATGAATATTTTGGGGAAGTTCACCTTTAACTTACCTTTTAGTATGTTATAGATGGACATATTCTAAGTAATCTTTATTATTTGCTTTGTAGGGTTTTCAATTTTCAGACCGTTTCCATTCTAACGTCAATGCTGCCTGGTTGCTAGGGTAACTAAGCCCTAGCAACCAACTGAAGCTGCAGCACAAACATCAAAATATTGCAAAAACAAGGACTGGCTTAGAATTCTGGAGTCTGCATGATGGAGAAGCTTTAGGGTTGCATTTTCTCAGCCACGAAAACCCCACTGCAGTTACATCCCATGGCCCAATATTAGAGGCTCCCTTGATCTTTGCTCTTCAATAGGTTTATTTCTCAGCAGAGGAGGATTCTGGGACTTGTAGTTCATTATTCAAAAGCACCCTAGCAGTTAGCAATCAGTACAAATATGTTCTCTTGCCCCTGGCATTTCTTTAACCCCCTCCCCTTTCTCTTTGTCTGTCTTAATATTTCATTCTGGGAAAATAGGGTGGAACATAAGGTGTCACTTTCTTGCCTTCCGGACTCATTTTTTTAAATCCAGTTCTTGATTTCAACATCATTGATTTCTGTTTGAATCAACCCAAACCTCACAAACCGAGTCTCGATACCCCTTGCAGGGAGGTATATGCGCAACCCCCCCCATCCAATTCAGTTACAGTTCCATGTAACAGATGGAGGACCGCACATTGGACTTTGGTATTGAGCATTGTATCTATTGGCCAGGCTAGAAAAGGTATGGGATCCGTTATCCGGAAACCAGTTATCCTGAAAGCTCTGAATTATGGGAAGGGTTAGAGTTAATAAAACAGTATTTTGTACATGATCCATAATGAAGGCAAAACAGTCCTATTGGGCTAAATTAACTTGAATTTAAATGATTTATTAGCAGACTTAAGGTATGGAGATCCAAATTACAGAAAGAAAACCCCAGGTCCCAACATTCTGGATAACAGGTCTCATTCCTGTAATATACTGACCAGGTAATTTAATAGTAAATCAACTTGAAAATTCACCAGAATTCTCAAGAAAATAGACTGATAAATGATTAAATTTTTTTCCCAAATTTGATTTCGATATTCTTTTTTTTGTTTGCATTTGTCCGAATCATTCTCAGGCGATTCAGTCAGAGTCTTGCATTGGGCCGGGTCCCCACGGAATACCCTGAAAGCAGTTTGGTTTTGGCCATATGGGCAGTGCTCTGGACCTCTCTCGCCCCTAGCTTGCAGAAGTGATGTCATGTGCATGTTTCAGCGTGATGTCATTTCCTCTCAAAGTGACATCACAGCAACCACAGTTTTACGGCTTTCCCCCTCATTCCCCCATCTCTCTCTCGTGGTGGCTGGGGATGTTTTTTACTTTTTAAAAAAAGAAAAAACATTGATTATATAATAGTAATAGTAGTGGGGGGTCCAGGCAACATCAGGGGCTCGGAACCCCCCACCCCCTCTCCACCTCCCCCATGGGCCCCCAGCCACAACCCCCCCTCTCCCCCTTCCCGTGTCAGCACTTACTTATTATGGATTATGGTGGTGAACAATCTCTGGCCTTGGGGAACAGGTTGGAGCTAGTGTGGCCCACAGGTTCTTTTCCCAGTTTCCCGACGGCCCAGTCAGACCCTGGGCAACCAAGCGCCGTCTCCTTAAAGCTGTGACCCAAGGTTTAGGCCCTGGGGTGCCAGTATATAAATACAGCCTTACATGTGGGCAGTCTGCGGCAATCTTGGTAGAATAGGTCAATTTACCAATGTTTTGGTGGCTTAAAGGAACAGTTCAGAGTAAAATTAAAACTGGTAAAAATAAAACTGGGTAAATAAATAGCCCGAGCAAAATAAATCATGTATCTAATATAGTTAGTTTGGCAAAAATGTAATGTATAAAGGCTGGAGTGAGTGGATGTGTAACATAATAGCCAGAACACTACTTCCTGCTTTTCAGCTCTCTTGGTTTCCACTGATTGGTTACCAGGCAGTAACCAATCAGTGACTTGAAGGGGAGGCTTTTGAATCTAAGCTGAATGCTGAGGATCAATTACAAACTCACTGAACACTTATGTCTCATGTGGCCTCCCTTATAGTCACTGACTAACTCAGAGTTAGAGAGCTGTTACACATCCAGTCACTCCAGCCTTGTGCAATAAACATGGTTTTTCATCAAGACTGGTCATCATTTTCCCCCCTAACCTTGAAAAAATTGACCCCCTGCTGGAGGCAGAGTTTCGGGAGATGAGACACTTTCTCGCCCTGCCCTGTGCAAGAGAAAGAAGAAAAGATATTTGCCGGGAGAGGGATAAATATGCAGCTATTCCAGCTATTTGCTTCTCGGCACAAGATAAATACATTTGTGGTTTTTCTGCAGCACGCAAATTAATCTTTCACTCCTTTTCCCCCTCTCTCTTCCCCCCTTAGCCCCGCCCTGCCTCCCCACAGACGCGAGCGTTACGAAATTCTCACATCCACTTCTGAACTGACCGCTCTGCCCCGGCGCTTACACTGCCGGAACAATTGGAGGGATTTTCTCTGCGGGACGTTGGTGCAAAAAAACCCAAAAACACATGACTAATGGCTCCCACTTCTGCCTCTATTTACGTAGCGATGACCGAGTCACTCATTTTTCTTGAAACGTTGATAAACTGGGGTAAAGCTAAATAAAGGGCACAGAAATAAAAGTCACATCAATAGTCTGATGATACGTTACAGCTGCAATAACAGTCTGACTGCGTCTGCGCAAAGAAACCGCGCGGAGAGAGGGGCCCAATGGAACTGACCTCATTACTCTACTCACTGGCAATTCTGCTGGGTGGGATAATTGATGTGGCCCCCAATCATTTACATGGACCCCCCTCTTTTCATGACACCTGAATTTTGTTATAATATGACCCACAAACACTTTATATTCAGACCTGTCAACCAGGACCGGTCTTATCAACGGCAGGGCCCAATTTGGACCATTTCGATGGGACCCCTAGACTGGGTGTCGCTGGCAGGTCACATGGGCTCTGGTGAGTGGGGGAATTGAGCCAACCTCTCTCTCTGTCTCAGGGTCAGACTGGGCTGACGGGACACCGGGAAAAATTCTGGTTGGCCCCCTTTCCCGCCTGGACCATTCAATCCCCTGATTGCAGCTGCCGATAATGAGAGAAAAGTGGTAAGAGGTATGTGGAGGGGCAGCCAGGCAGAAGAGGGCCTTAGAGCTTGCAAGGAGGGCCCTCAAAGTTGCAGCCCTAGAGGGCCCCAGGCACCCCAGTATGAACCTGCCCTTTCTCAGTGGCTAAGCTTCTGATTGGCAGTGTTGGACTGGGACACCAGGGGCCCACCAAAAAAAGTTAGATCAGAGGCCCACCCAAAAACCTTTGACCAGGGGCCCACTCTCAGTACTAATATTCTTCCTCTCCTCACTCAACCTCTATTCTCCTAGTCTCTTTTCTTTACACACTATAATCAATTATTCCATCTATTTAGCCTCTTTATTCTCATAGAAATAGGGAATGGCCATGAAATAAGCTAAATGTTTAGCAGCATGAGGGCCCCCTGACACCTGGGCTCACTGGGAGTTTTCCTGGTATCCAGTCCGACACTTCTGATTGGTGTATTTTCAATGAAGTTACAAATAGGGAGTGGGAGCTCAATACCTTAGAGCAGGGCTGTTTAACTGGAGGCCCGTGGGCCGGATGTGGCCCTCCAAAAGATTTTTGTGGCCCCCAGTCTGTTCACAGGCTCCACAGACATCACTATATGACATCATCATTTAAATTCAGTCTGGCCCCACAACATGTTATATGACATAGAATTGGCCCATTATATGTAATAAGTTGGACAGCTCTGCCTTAGAAGGTCCCAAAGTTCCATGTCATGACTTTAGATATAGAACTGGGGTCTGTGGGGGGTCCTATAGGCCACATCACATTTTATTTTAATAGGGAAAAAGATGCTCATCTGTCTAAATGCCATAGATTCATTATTGTGGCCCTCAGCTTTGGGGTCCGATGGACCCTATGTGGGAAGTTAAAGGAGTGGGTCACTAACCTCTCCCGTGGGTTATTACTCCAGCTCAGAAATCTGTGTGTGGTCCCTGGGAATAATAGAGCCCAAACTGAGAAGAACACAATGGGGGTCATTTATAATGTTCGTGCATTGCGAACCCCAAACGCTGAAATATTGCACTGCTATGCTCGTCTTTCGGTTTTCTTGCGAATTCGCATTGGGCAAAAATATTCACAAATGGCTCACAAATGAGATGGGTGTTTGCGACTCAGCGAGGTCGTTGTGTGTGAAGATATCTTTGACAGTCATTAAAATTTGCAATTTGCAAATATCTTCTATATTTGAGAATATTTTCTCCTCCACCAAAGTTCTGGCGTAACTCATAGCAGAGTGTGTGCATAAATATTCGCAAATTTGTGATTATACCATATTTGAAAAACCCCCATGAGAATAAAAATTGGCAATTCTGTTAGCACATTAAATACATTGCTCTTATCCGGGTTTATAAATATACAGTCATATGAAAAAGTTTGGGAACCCCTCTTAATTCTTTGGAGTTTTGTTTATCATTGGTTGAGCTTTCAAAGTAACAACTTCCTTTTAATATATAACATGCCTTATGGAAACAGTAGTATTTCAGCAGTGACGTTTATTGGATTAACAGAAAATATGCAATATGCATCATAACCAAATAAGACAGGTGCATAAATTTGGGCACCCCAACAGAGATATTCCATCAATACTTAGTTACAAATGTAACAGCCTCTAGACGCCTCCTATAGCCTTTGATGAGTCTCTGGATTCTGGATGGAGGTATTTTTGACCATTCGTCCATACAAAATCTCTCCAGTTCAGTTAAATTTGATGGCTGCCGAGCATGGACAGTCTGCTTCAAATCATCCCATAGATCCCATGATATTCAAGTCTGGGGACTCCAGAATATTGTACTTGTCCCTCTGCATAAATGTCTTTGTAGATTTCCAAGTGAGTTTAGGGTCATTGTCTTGTTAGAATATCCAACCCCTGCAGCGTAACTTCAACTTTGTGACTGATGCTTTAACATTATCCTGAAGAATTTGTTGATATTGGGTTGAATTCATCCGACCCTCGACTTTAACAAGTGCCCCAGTAGTCCCTGAACTAGTCACACAGCCCCACAGCATGATGGGACCTCCACCAAATGTGACAGTAGGAAGCAGGTGTTTTTCTTGGAATGCCGTGTTCTTCTTCCGCCATGCAAAGTGCTTTTTGTTATGACCAAATAACTCAATTTTTGTCTCATCAGTCCAAAGCACTTTGTTCCAAAATGACTGTGGCTTGTCTAAATGAGCTTTTACATACAACAAGCGACTCTGTTTGTGTTTGTGTGAGTGCAGAAAGGGCTTCTTTCTCATCCCCCTGCCATACACATGTTCTTTGTGCAAATTGTGCTGAATTGTAGAACGATGTACAGATACACCTGCATCTGCAGCAAGATGTTCTTGCAGGTCTTTGGAGGTGATCTTTGGGTTGTCTGTAACTATTCTCACAATCCTCCGCTCCTGTATTTTTCTTGGCCTGCCAGACCTGGGTTTTACAGCAACTGTGCCTGTGGCCTTCCATTTCCTGATTACATTCCTTACAGTTGAAACTGACAGTTTAAACCTCTGAGATAGCTTTTTGTAGCCTTCCCCTAAACCACGAGAGTCAAACAGAAGCACAACTTGCAATTGGTCACCTTAAATATCTTTTCTCATAATTGGACACACCTGCCTATGAAGTTCAAGACTTAAAGAGCCAATCCAACCAATTTGGTGTTGCCAGTAATTAGTATTGAGCAGTTAGATGCATTCAAATTAGCAACATTTTTGCACAGTCAGTTTTTCACATTTGATTTAATTTCATACAACTGAATACTGCTTCAATAAAATTATGTGTTCAGAAAACTTCCCAGTACTCAGATGTTCCTGGGAAATCAAAGACATACCACTATTATCTTTTTTGTTGAAATTAGAATAAATTATTATGCAGGCTGAGAGGGGTTCCCAAACTTTTTCATATGACTGTAACCCCGCGCAGAGCAAATATTCTCACTGTGCAAATCATTCTGCGAAGCGCAAAGTTTAGAACTGAGCCCAAGTGTCTCTTCGGAAATAAGGAGCTTGCACTCTATCCTTCTTTCCTATACACACATTGTATGTCTCATAAACCTTTAGTAATTATTATCCAGTGAAACAAGAGACAATAAAACTCATATCCCCCCCAGGCAGAGGAATGTGACTGTGACAGTAAATCTGCCCCTCCTTGGGGTTTATATTTCCTCCCTTCATCCAGACTGTACATTATACCCCCAGGGGGAGGCCGCACCCCTATATTACATTGCACCAGGTAAATATTTAAAGAACCCCCGGCCCTCAGGTGCATTCCTCCCCCTCCTTCCTCCCTGCTCCCCTTTGATGTTTCCTTTAATATATAAGAGGATGTGACAGCATTTCCTTCCTCCGGCCGCCATAAAAACCCATGGAAGCCAATTGTGAGTGTGAATGGGTGTGTTTGCTCACACTTGCTTGTAAAATGTTTCTCTGAGATGTGCGACTGACCCCACCCCCACAATCACACACACTTGATCACCCCAAGCACAAAAAACCTACAGAGAAAATGTGCCCCCAGTGATTTTGCACCATTAACTTACCATTTAAAGGGGACATTAACCTTACAATGACTTGTAACACAATGTAAACAATGATCATCAAAGACAATATGCAACTGGTCGCTAAGTGCACTGACCATAACTGAGGAAATGTAGCCAGCTTGGTTGCTAGAGGCGCTGACCCTAGTAACAATGTTTCAAGTGTCTTTTTGAGGAGAATTCATATAAAAGGCAAATAATAACAAAAAAAACAACAAATTGAGCCAGCAGGTTATGCAGCCCTAGTGTGGAGCTTCTTTACTTCCCTCTACATGTAACTACTGTTCTGTGGGGTCCCAGAAATATTGGACCCCAGGGTGGTTGGTCTCGTGTGCATGCCCCATACAGATGACTTTAAAAACCCTGCCCTTCTTTTTAACTCTGTGAGCTATGTCATTTTTGCACTGCTGGTTCTGACTCTTGAAACAATGAGTCACGCACTATCAGCCCCACCCCCCGTGCACACACCTTATACTATAAGAAACACTGTACAGAAACATTGTGTAAACCAGGAGTAGAAATATTGAAGGCGCCCCCCACTGTATTAAATGCCTAACTTTTTCCCCCTGTGCTTCTTTGTCGGAAACATTAGCAATTTAATGCACAGGGGGTGCAAAAACATAGGTCACCCCCAATCTACTCAGACACACCCAGTGATGCCCAGAGAAGCCCATGCTAAAGTTAGTTACACCTAGACATGCCCATGTTTCACGTAAATCCCCACCCACATTCCAGTAAGCCCCATCACTTTTGGGGTTTACTTTTTGGGGATGACTCATCTAATATCGGAACATCAGGTGGTACCCATCACTATCCTATAGTTCCATTGGTATCCACTGCAACAACAAAAAAGCCCTCACCCCAAATCTTCTCCATCCACTGTTTTGCACCCTGCCTCATAGTGCCAGACTCACAGTTTGGGGACCTGCATCATAGGGACAAATAAATATCTAACATCACAAAAAAGGCAAATACTAAGATGGGGCAAAATCTCCTCCTACTGGGCAGAAAAAATACCTGCAGCCACAAAAAGCTCAACAGTGTCCTCTACTGGCCAGAGACTAACTGCAGCCACAAAAGAGATAAACCTCCCTCTACTGGCTAGAGTAGTAACTGCATCAATAAAGTTGCAAAAGAGCCTACATTGTTTAAATCAGCGCTGTCTGGTAGTGATGTGCGGGTCTACCCTAACCAGGCCCGGCTCAGTCCCCTCCATTTATAGACCCATGCTAGTGACGTGCGGGCTGGCCCGATACCCGCGGGACCTGCGGATCTGGCAGGTTCGGGCCGATCTCGCACTCTTCTTTGCGGGTCGTTGGCGGGTGTGGGTTGAACTCTTCTCCTGCTCTCCCCGCCATTTTTTATAGACACTGCGCCTGCTCGCACCTCCCCTTTTGTGATGTCATCGACGGGGCGGGTCTATAAAAGCAACCCGGAAGTCGGACGCGGGCGCAGGTAGGGCGGGTAAGGGTCGAGTGCGGGTCGGTAGCAGCACACATCACTAACCCATGCCTGTCCCACGGTGATGTCATGAAAAGGGCAGGCGCAAGTCTATAAATTGATTGGGCGGAAGCTGGCAGTGTGACGTCACGGGCTGGAGAGGAAAGCGAAGGGAGCACGACCTGAAGATTTTTTGCTTTATCCAGCCCCGAACCCACCTGACCCATGGGTAAACCTTTTAGTACCGCGGGTTTTGGGTCGGCCCAGACATCACTACTGTCTTGTGCTGTTTCAGTCACCTGAAAGCAGCCGGTCAGGCAGGTTTGGGCCCAACTTCTGCACAAGATTTACCCTGCCAGCTTTTGCCTCCTCCAGCCTCTATTTATAGGTGTGTAACTGCCCAACACTGCCCCATTTAGTGACATCAGAGATGAGGGGTTTGAGTGCAGATTTATAAATAGAGGGACCTTGCTGGGTCAGGTTGAGCTCAGCTTGCGAACAGACTGGTTTGGCTCTGGTGTGGGTTGACTTTTTGTCACATCACTAGTGCTGTCCAACTTAGTATGTATAACTTTATTTACAAAGCACTACACGGATACTCAGCACTGTACAATCTAACAATTTACAAAGTATACATAGGAAGTATTATAATAGATACAATGAGTATAAATGCAAAGAGATTAAGTGCCATGGGGTATGAAACACAACAGGAAGGAGGTCCCTGCTCCGTAGAGCTTACAATCTAAGTAGTACATGAAGTGGGCTGATTTTTTTTCATATAGCATGATCGGGGGCCAGATTTGGTTAAATGATGATGTCATATAGTAAGTCTGTGGATCCTTTGACAGCCCTAGTCTAAATATTAACTCTCTAACCTTCAGCCTCTAGCTTTTGTTGAACTACAACTCACAGCTGAGGGCAGTTTACTCAGTAACGACAGTTTGCCACTAAGCGACTAACCTTATTTTCTCTGCTAAACGTGGAATGTTGGGAATTGTAGTTTTGCAGTAGCCGAATCCCACACCTATTTCTCCATGCACAGAGCAGTGTGTAGCCATTGGGGGAGGCGGGTGTAATTCTACAGAATGTAACAAATGACTCATTAATAATATAAGGCAATGGATGGTCTTCACGGTGCTTATAAATTCAGCCATTGTGACTGCAGACTGTACAGAACATCTTCCAGCGTCACCTTCAGCCACACCGAGGAGGCCACCAGTCGTAATTGAGCTGAAGGGCAATGAGGAAAAATAATCCCATATAATTTCTGCTAATGATGCCTCCCCCGTCATTAATCAGCTCTCCCATTGTGCCTGATTGTAATGTACTACTTGCCTGGGCTGTCCCATGTCATGTCTGTGTGTGGGGAGTAGAGATGTCGCGAACTGTTCGCCGGCGAACTTGTTCGCGCGAACATCGGGTGTTCGCGCTCGCCGGAAGTTCGCGAACGTCGCGCGACGTTCGCCATTTTGGGTTCGCCATTGTTGGCGCTTTTTTTTGCCCTCTCACCCCAGACCAGCAGGTACATGGCAGCCAATCAGGAAGCTCTCCCCTGGACCACTCCCCTTCCCTATAAAAACCGAAGCCCTGCAGCGTTTTTTCACTCTGCCTGTGTGTGCTGAAGAGATAGTGTAGGGAGAGAGCTGCTGCCTGTTAGTGATTTCAGGGACAGTTGAAAGTTTGCTGGCTAGTAATCGTTTTGATACTGCTCTGTTATTGGAGGGACAGAAGTCTGCAGGGGTTTGAGGGACATTTTAGTTTAGGTAGCTTTGCTGGCTAGTAATCTACCTTCTACTGCAGTGCTCTGTATGTAGCTGCAGTGGGCAGCTGTCCTGCTTCTGATCTCATCTGCTGACTGCTGCAATAACAGTAGTCCTTGTAAGGACTGCTTTTATTTATTTTTTTGTTGTTTTACTACTACTATAAGAGCCCAGTGCTATTAGTCTAGCAGTGTTGGGGAGTGGGACTGGTGTGCTAATCTGCTGCTCCTAGTAGTTCAGCAGCACCAACTTTAATTTTTTTTTTTTTAATATTCATTTTTTTTTATTTTACTTTTTTTTATTTTACTACCGCTGTAGTAGTGTATAAGTTGACCTTTTAGGCATTATTTGCCCTGTAGGCATTATTTGCACAGTGTTTTCTTCAACCCGCCATCTAGCTGTGTGACCTTGTTCACATTCTGTCTAAATATCCATAATATTACCGTCTCCAGAAAAAACACCGGAGTGACTTTTTTCAAGCAGCCATAATATATTTTACGTAATCCGTATCCACCGCTGTAGTAGTGTATACGTTGACCTTGTAGGCATTATTTGCACAGTGTTTTCTTCAACCCGCCATCTAGCTGTGTGACCTTGTTCACATTCTGTCTAAATATCCATAATATTACCGTCTCCAGAAAAAACACCGGAGTGACTTTTTTCAAGCAGCCATAATATATTTTACGTAATCCGTATCCACCGCTGTAGTAGTGTATACGTTGACCTTGTAGGCATTATTTGCACAGTGTTTTCTTCAACCCGCCATCTAGCTGTGTGACCTTGTTCACATTCTGTCTAAATATCCATAATATTACCGTCTCCAGAAAAAACACCGGAGTGACTTTTTTCAAGCAGCCATAATATATTTTACGTAATCCGTATCCACCGCTGTAGTAGTGTATACGTTGACCTTGTAGGCATTATTTGCACAGTGTTTTCTTCAACCCGCCATCTAGCTGTGTGACCTTGTTCACATTCTGTCTAAATATCCATAATATTACCGTCTCCAGAAAAAACACCGGAGTGACTTTTTTCAAGCAGCCATAATATATTTTACGTAATCCGTATCCACCGCTGTAGTAGTGTATACGTTGACCTTGTAGGCATTATTTGCACAGTGTTTTCTTCAACCCGCCATCTAGCTGTGTGACCTTGTTCACATTCTGTCTAAATATCCATAATATTACCGTCTCCAGAAAAACACCGGAGTGACTTTTTTTCAAGCAGCCATAATATATTTTACGTAATCCGTATCCACCGCTGTAGTAGTGTATACGTTGACCTTGTAGGCATTATTTGCACACTGTTTTCTTCAACCCGCCATCTAGCTGTGTGACCTTGTTCACATTCTGTCTAAATATCCATAATATTACCGTCTCCAGAAAAAACACCGGAGTGACTTTTTTCAAGCAGCCATAATATATTTTACGTAATCCGTATCCACCGCTGTAGTAGTGTATACGTTGACCTTGTAGGCATTATTTGCACACTGTTTTCTTCAACCCGCCATCTAGCTGTGTGACCTTGTTCACATTCTGTCTAAATATCCATAATATTACCGTCTCCAGAAAAAACACCGGAGTGACTTTTTTCAAGCAGCCATAATATATTTTACGTAATCCGTATCCACCGCTGTAGTAGTGTATACGTTGACCTTGTAGGCATTATTTGCACACTGTTTTCTTCAACCCGCCATCTAGCTGTGTGAGCTTGTTCACATTTTGTCTAAATATTGATAATATTATCGTCTCTAGAAAAACCACTTGAGTTACTTTTTTTCAAGCAGCATTCATATATTTTACGTAATCCGTATCCACCGCTGTAGTAGTGTATACGTTGACCTTGTAGGCATTATTTGCACACTGTTTTCTTCAACCCGCCATCTAGCTGTGTGAGCTTGTTCACATTTTGTCTAAATATTGATAATATTATCGTCTCTAGAAAAACCACTTGAGTTACTTTTTTTCAAGCAGCATTCATATATTTTACGTAATCCGTATCCACCGCTGTAGTAGTGTATACGTTGACCTTGTAGGCATTATTTGCACACTGTTTTCTTCAACCCGCCATCTAGCTGTGTGTATTATCGTTTCCAGAAAACCAACTGAGTTTTTGTTGTTGTTTTTTAAAAAATAATGCCAGGCAAAGGCAGGCCGCCACGCAGAGGCCGTGCTAGGGGCCGTGCTGCTATGCAATCCTGTGGCCCTAGCAAATTGCCCAGTTTTAAAAAGCCAATGACCCTGAACTCCCAAAATGCTGAAGAGGTAGTTGACTGGCTTACACAGCACACCCCATCCTCTACCGTTTCTAACTTTACCACAACATCCTCCTCATCCTCCACTGCTATGGCCACCCCACGTAACACTTCCTCCACCACCGGTGCCCCTTCTTCACTGGGGTCAGAGGAGTTATTTTCCCATGAGTTTCTTGAACTGAGTAATGCGCAACCATTATTGCCAGAAGAAGATGAAGGAGATGAGGACCTTACACCAGATTTAATTCTGGCAGAGAACACGACAGAGATGGACATAATGAGTGATGAGGAGGAGGTCCCCGCTGCTGCTTCCTTCTGTGATGTGTCAGAAGAAATTGATGCATCTGAGGAGAATGATGATGAGGAGATTGATGTTTTGTGGGTGCCTAGTAGAAGAGAGCAAGAGGAGGGTAGTTCAGATGGAGAGACGGAGAGTCAGAGAGGCAGTAGGAGAATAAGACTTAGAAGAAGCAGGGAGGACAGCCCGCAGGGATCAGTAGGGCAACAACATGTATCGGCACCTGTGTTCAGCCGGCCAACGCACCCGCCATTGCCGCCAATGCCGCCAACTTCTACTGTTACCGCCAGATCGCACACTTCCAAAAAGTCAGCAGTGTGGGATTTTTTTAATGTGTGTGCCTCTGACAAAAGCATTGTAATTTGCAATGAGTGCAGTCAGAAACTGAGCCTTGGTAAGCCCAACAGCCACATAGGTACAACTTCTATGCGAAGGCACATGAGCGGCAAGCACAAAGCACTTTGGGAGCAACACCTCAAAGGCAACAGGCAAACTAAAAGCCACACTCCTTCTGGTCCAGCATCTTACTGCTCTACCTCTGCTCTCCTTGACCCGTCTGAACCACCCTCCACTCCGCCTTCCACCTTGACCACCTGTTCCCATTCCCAGTCATCTGCCACCAGCCAAGTTTCTGTGAAGGCCATGTTTGAGCGTAAGAAGCCAATGTCTGACTGTCACCCCCCTTGCCCGGCGTCTGACAGCTGGCTTGTCTGCACTCTTAGCCCGCCAGCTTTTACCATACCAGCTGGTGGACTCTGAGGCCTTCCGCAAATTTGTAGCAATTGGGACACCGCAGTGGAAGGTACCCAGCCGCAATTTTTTTTCTAAAAAGGGAATACCACACCTGTACCAACATGTGCAGAGCCAAGTTACCGCATCTCTGTCACTTAGTGTTGGGCCAAAGGTCCATATGACTACTGACGCATGGTCCTCCAAGCATGGTCAGGGCAGGTATGTCACCTACACTGCCCACTGGGTGAACTTGGTAATGGCTGGGAAGCAGGGAATGGGTAGCTCAACAACAACAGTGGAGTTGGTGTCACCGCCACGGATTACACGCGGTTCTGCCACCACCTCTACTCCTCCATCGCTCTCTACCTCGTCTTCTTCTTCTTCTTACTCTGCTGCTGGGTCCTCCTTCTCCTCCTCCACACCTGTGCACCCCCAGCTCCCCCTAGGCTATTCGACGTGCCAGGTACGCCGTTGTCACGCTGTCTTGGGGATGACGTGCCTGGAAAGCAAAAACCATACCGGATCTGTACTCCTGTCATCTCTGCAGTCACAGGCCGATCGGTGGCTGACCCCACACCAACTGCAGATCGGAAAAGTGGTGTGTGACAATGGAAGCAATCTGTTGGCAGCGTTGAGACTAGGCAATTTAACACATGTGCCCTGCATGGCACATGTGTTAAATTTAATAGTCCAACGTTTTGTCTCCAAGTACCCAGGATTCCAGGACGTTCTCACCCAGTCCAGAAAGGTGTCGGCCCATTTCAGACGTTCCTACACAGCCATGGCACGCCTTGCTGACATTCAGCAGCGCTACAACATGCCAGTCAGGCGTTTGATTTCTGATAGCCAGACTCGCTGGAATTCAACGCTCCTTATGTTGGAACGTCTGCTGCAACAACAAAGGGCCGTCAACGAGTACCTTTTTGAACTGGGTGGTAGGACTGGATCTGCACAGCTGGGGATTTTTTTCCCCCGTTACTGGGTGCTTATGCGCGATGCCTGCAGGCTCATGCGACCTTTTGAAGAGGTGACAAATATGGTCAGTCGCACCGAAGGCACCATCAGCGACCTAATACCCTTCGCTTTCTTCCTGGAGCGTGCCGTGCGACGAGTGACAGATGAGGCTGTAGACCAGCGTGACGAGGAGCTGGAAGCGCACGATTTCTGGTCGGAATCACCAGAACGAACCCAGGCACCTGCTGCAACGCAGGGAGAGGTGCCAGAAGTGGAGTCAGAGGAGGAAGGTGGCTTTGTGGAGGAGGAGGAGGAGGACCAACAGGAGCAGGCTTCCCAGGGGGCTAGTGGTGACCTTTTGGGGACCCCTGGTCTTGTACGTGGCTGGGGGGAGGAGACCGTGGATGATGCAGTCCTTGATAATGAGGAAGCGGAGATGGATAGCTCTGCATCCAACCTTGTGAGAATGGGGTCTTTCATGCTGTCATGCCTGTTGAAGGACCCCCGTATCAAGAGGCTTAAGGAGAAGGACCTGTACTGGGTCGCAACGCTACTAGACCCTCGGTACAAGCATAAAGTGTCAGAAATGTTACCAACATACCACAAGTCCGAAAAGATGCGGCATTTACAAACCAGCCTGCAAACATGTTGTACAATGCTTTTAAGGGTGATGTCACTTCAGGAACTCATCAACATTCCAGGGGCAGAGGTGCCAGTAATCCTGCCACGAGCACACCTGCAAGGACAAAGCCCTTTGGCCAGTCTGTAACGTCAGACATGCAAATGTTTTTCTGTCCAAGGCAGCGCCACAACCCTTCTGGATCCACCCTCAAAGAACGCCTCGACCGGCAGGTAGCGGACTACCTGGCATTAACTGCAGATATCGACACTCTGAGGAGCGATGAACCCCTGGACTACTGGGTGCGCAGGCTTGATCTGTGGCCAGAGCTGTCACAATTTGCCATGAACCTCTTGTCTTGCCCAGCCTCAAGTGTGCTCTCAGAAAGGACCTTCAGTGCAGCAGGAGGGATTGTAACTGAGAAGAGAACTCGCCTAGGTCACAAAAGTGTCGATTACCTGACCTTTATTAAAATGAATGAGGGGTGGATCTCGGAGGGTTACTGCACGCCGGAAGACTTGTTCTGACTTCTATGCAGCTGTCCTTCTCTTCAAGCCTCATGACTCCACACACAGCTGTCCTTTAGCGTCCTCCTCCTCCCTCCGCCACCGTTACAAACTAGGGTGCAAACCCTACTGGTTTAATTTTTTCTGGCCTCTGTGCTTCAGTGGCTGCAACCAAAAAAACTGGGCAAACAATGTCTACAAGGTCAACGTATGGCAAAAAATGACTATTTTCAGCATTTATATGGCATATTTTTTCTGGCAACTGTGCTTCAGTGGCTGCGTCCAAAAAAAATGCATATTTTCTGCATTTATATGGCATAATTTTTCTGGCCTCTGTGCTTCAGTGGCTGCAACCAAAAAAATGCATATTTTCAGCATTTATATGGCATAATTTTTCTGGCCTCTGTGCTTCAGTGGCTGCAACCAAAAAAATTTATATTTTCAGCATTTATATGGCATAATTTTTCTGGCCTCTGTGCTTCAGTGGCTGCAACCAAAAAAATGCATATTTTCAGCATTTATATGGCATAATTTTTCTGGCAACTGTGCTTCAGTGGCTGCGACCAAAAAAATGACTATTTTCAGCATTTATATGGCATATTTTTTCTGGCCTCTGTGCTTCAGTGGCTGCGGCCAAAAAAACTGGGCAAACAATGCCTACAAGGTCAACGACGTTGACCTTGTAGGCATTGTTTGCCCAGTTTTTTTGGCCGCAGCCACTGAAGCACAGAGGCCAGAAAAAATATGCCATATAAATGCTGAAAATAGTCATTTTTTGCCATACGTTGACTCAACGTATATGGCAAAAAATGACTATTTTCAGCATTTATATGGCATATTTTTTCTGGCAACTGTGCTTCAGTGGCTGCGACCAAAAAAACTGGGCAAACAATGCCTACAAGGTCAACGTATGGCAAAAAATGACTATTTTCAGCATTTATATGGCATATTTTTTCTGGCAACTGTGCTTCAGTGGCTGCAACCAAAAAAACTGGGCAAACAATGTCTACAAGGTCAACGTATGGCGAAAAATGACTATTTTCAGCATTTATATGGCATATTTTTTCTGGCAACTGTGCTTCAGTGGCTGCGTCCAAAAAAACTGGGCAAACAATGCCTACAAGGTCAACGTATGGCAGTTGTTTAAAGAGAACAGTAGATTACTAGCCAGCAAAGCTACCTAAGCTAAAATGTCCCTCAAATCCCTGCAGACTTCTGTCCCTCCAATACAGAGCAGTATCAAGCAGATTACTAGCCAGCAAACTTACTATCATCTGTCCCTGAAATCACTAACAGCTCTCCCCCTACACTATCTCTTCCAAGCACACACAGGCAGATTTTTCAGATACATTTTTGCCCTTGATCCCCCTCTGGCATGCCACTGTCCAGGTCGTTGCACCCTTTAAACAACTTTAAAATCATTTTTCTGGCCAGAAATTTTTTTTTTAGATGTTAAAGTTCGCCTTCCCATTGAAGTCTATGGGGTTCGCGAACCGTTCGCGAACCGCTCGCGTTTTTGCGCAAGTTCGCGAATATGTTCGCGAACTTTTTTTCCGACGTTCGCTACATCCCTAGTGGGGAGGAGGCTGTTATCTATTTATCCTGATGAAGTACAATGGGGTGGGTGGAACCATCCTGGATGAGTTTTAGTTGACTGTATGATATAAAAATGACAATTTTACTGAACATTTATAGATTTATTGGCTGCCTTTACTGCTCTCAAAGCATGGCAAGCATCCTGTAATGTTTCACGATCACATCGCCTCTAGAGGGCAAGGCTAAAACTTTCCTGTTTGAATGACATCATCTCAGAAACTCAAACATGGCTGCTCCCACTGCTCAGAATAAACACAAATGTGCAGATATGTACACACACACCCCAAATGATAATCTGTGCTCATTATGATATATATGTAACATATTGAAAACAAATTCAGTGGGGGGACAACTTGTGGACATGGGGGATTTTCCCTTTAACAGTGCAGGTGGAGCATGTCTTAAAATATATTTAGAATAAATATGTATCTCTTTATTGATATAGAACTAGTAATATACATAGCACTTTGTAACTTGGGGTACCCCTTTACCCATCACCACTTTCAGCACTGATTAGAGTATTTTTTACTACATTTTTTACTACATTTTTCCTTTTATTATTTTCTCAGCAGCTGGCTGCACAAAGCTTATTTCTGATTGGTTACTAAGAGCTGCTGGGGAGGTACAAACTTGCTCAATGATGGTCAGTTCTGCCTCTCTACTGAACATATGGGAGACCACCAACCAACCATTTGGAAATGAAAGGTGCTGTAGGTCCCTCTCCTTCCCAATTTGGTCCTATGCATAGAGTGCAGGGCAATGGAACATGATGGGCTGGGCAAGAGAAGGGCAATGTATGTAAGCAGACAGCTGGTGTACTTAGCAACCTATACAGCAGACGTATGTACCATTCATAATACTTGCAGATAAGGAGAACATTACACAGTTATGACTTATGTTGTCCTTATGTTCTTATCCCAGAATTCCATCCATAATGTAGAGCCCCCTATACTAGCACAAGGGAACCATATGATTGTCCCATTAACACTGGGCCTGTAATGAAACCCACTTAAAGGGACTTTCCTCAGAGGGGTAATTATAGGCTGATAATTGGGACAATTGGCTCCTGGGTAACGTTATAAGGGCCATTGGCCTCCTCCCAGGGAAGAGAGAGGTGCCAGAGCCATCAGTTTGGTGGGTGTCGTGTTGCCTGGGAGCTGAAAGATGACTCTGAGCACAGCTGAGACGTCTCCTCCCGTTACACCATAATGTGCCAGAGCCACAGCTGTTACCCCAGAACGTGCCCACCATGTGCTCACAAGCAAGAAGGGGCTATTTCCCCAGGGGGGCAACTGAATCTGTAGCCGGATTTATGTTTCACACTTCAGGGACTGCTAATGGCTAATGATTTTTCAGTGAGTCGCTTTCCAAGATGGAGCAACAATTACCCTCCTCAACTGCCCGTTATTTTTCCACTTTCCCACGACTCCTAAACCTCTGTGCAATTACCCCCTGCCCTTTAATATCCTATTTGCACCTAATTCATTAATTCATTGGTACAGTGTCGGACTGGGACACCAGGGGCCCACCCGAAAATCTTAGACCAGGGACCCAATCTCAGTACTAATATTCCTCTCCTCACCCAACCTCTATTCTTCTAGTCTCTTTTCTTTACATGTTATAAATCCCACAGGCATTTGTCTCAGAGAATTCAGCGGCTCAAGTGCAGTCACTTGCTTCAGCTTTCCCCATGTTGCTGCACTCAGTACAACTCCCGTGACCTCTGATCTGTGGCACAACAATATTTAGAAATACATAACAGGGGCTTACAGGGTTCCCCAATTCAGACAACCCTGCAGATTATTCCCATGATACATTGATGACTTTATTCACTTAAAAGGAACGTTAACCTTTCAGATTGGCATAGACTTTGGTACATAGTTTTATGGGATCTCTCTGCACAGACTATGAGCAAACTTAGGGACTGTTCCTGCTGAATTGTGCTTAATACAGGGAATACCTATACTGCCATAGTTTTATGGGATCTCTCTGTACAGAATATGAGCAAACTTAGGGGCTGTTCCTGCTGAATTGTGCTTAGTACAGGGGAATACCTATGCTGCTATAGTTTTATGGGATCTCTCTGTACATACTATGAGCAAACTTAGGGGACTGTTCCTGCTGAATTGTGCTTAGTACAGGGGAATACCTATGCTGCCATAGTTTTATGGGATCTCTGTACAGACTATGAGCAAACTTAGGGGACTGTTCCTGCTGAATTGTGCTTAGTACAGGGAATACCCATGCTGCCATAGTTTTATGGGATCTCTCTGTACAGACTATGAGCAAACTTAGGGACTGTTCCTGCTGAATTGTGCTTAGTACAGGGAATACCTATGCTGCCATAGTTTTATGGGATCTCTCTGTACAGACTATGAGCAAACTTAGGGACTGTTCCTGCTGAATTGTGCTTAGTACAGGGAATACCTATACTGCCATAGTTTTATGGGATCTCTCTGTACAGACTATGAGCAAACTTAGGGACTGTTCCTGCTGAATTGTGCTTAGTACAGGGGAATACCTATGCTGTCATAGTTTTATGGGATCTCTCTGTACAGACTATGAGCAAATTTAGGGGACTGTTCCTGCTGAATTGTGCTTAGTACAGGGAATACCTATGCTGTCATAGTTTTATGGGATCTCTCTGTACAGACTATGAGCAAATTTAGGGGACTGTTCCTGCTGAATTGTGCTTAGTACAGGGAATACCTATGCTGTCATAGTTTTATGGGATCTCTCTGTACAGACTATGAGCAAACTTAGGGACTGTTCCTGCTGAATTGTGCTTAGTACAGGGAATACCTATGCTGTCATAGTTTTATGGGATCTCTCTGTACAGACTATGAGCAAACTTAGGGGGCTGTTCCTGCTGAATTGTGCTTAGTACAAGGAATACCTATGCCTGTGATAACATCCCACCTCTGGTTTCTGACAGTGGTGTAACTATAGGGGGAACAGCTGATACAACGGCACGTAACTTGGCCCAGAGTCGACCCACACGCTACAAGTCTGAAGATTAAGAACGAGCGCATGGTCAGGTAAGGAAAAGGGCAGACTAGGAAGGGTCCAGGTGCAGTTTTTGCACCCAGGTCTGTGGTCCTTTTGTCAGCCACTGGCTTTTGATTAAAATATGGGTTAAAATCTACTTAAATTGCTTTTCTGCCCAGTGTAACTATATTTTTCTCCAGTTATTTTCCTTAGGCATCGCCCAGCAGCTCAGAAACATGAAGAATAAGTTGCTGCTCAATAAAGAATGCTGGGAGTTGTAGTTTACCAATATCTGTTTGTTGAGCTACAGTTTGCTGATGGAGCCATTACCCTGCTGCACATATATACACATTCCTGATGTGCTGGCCTCCTCTTCCCCTAAACTCCCAGCTGGTCTCCTGCTGACATTCCGCTCCCTCTTCCCTGCAGCGCTGCAGATGTGTTGCACATATGTTCCCCCACTATTCACCCCAGATCATAAAGACTTCTCCATGAACCCTGTGTGACGTTATCTCAGAAACCACCATCCAACCACAGATATGGCTCATATACTCCCATCTATTCTGTGAAAACAAATATCTGGTTTGGTTTCTTCTTCTTTGCTTTGCTTAATGATCTAAACACAGAATGCTCTGTTATACAGATAGCTAGAATCTCAGCTGCCATAAAGCAGGACAGGACTGCTGCTTACAATGGGGATCAGATAAGATCTGTGCAGCCACTGGGACAGAATGCTCTGTTATACAGATAGCTAGAATCTCAGCTGCCATAAAGCAGGACAGGACTGCTGCTTACAATGGGGATCAGATAGGATCTGTACAGCCACTGGGACAGAATGTTCTGTTATACAGATAGCTAGAATCTCAGCTGCCATAAAGCAGGACAGGACTGCTGCTTACAATGGGGATCAGATAGGATCTGTGCAGCCACTGGGACAGAATGTTCTGTTATACAGATAGCTAGAATCTCAGCTGCCATAAAGCAGGACAGGACTGCTGCTTACAATGGGGATCAGATAGGATCTGTGCAGCCACTGGGACAGAATGCTCTGTTATACAGATAGCTAGAATCTCAGCTGCCATAAAGCAGGACAGGACTGCTGCTTACAATGGGGATCAGATAGGATCTGTGCAGCCACTGGGACAGAATGTTCTGTTATACAGATAGCTAGAATCTCAGCTGCCATAAAGCAGGACAGGACTGCTGCTTACAATGGGGATCAGATAGGATCTGTGCAGCCACTGGGACAGAATGTTCTGTTATACAGATAGCTAGAATCTCAGCTGCCATAAAGCAGGACAGGACTGCTGCTAACAATGGGGATCAGATAGGATCTGTGCAGCCACTGGGACAGAATGTTCTGTTATACAGATAGCTAGAATCTCAGCTGCCATAAAGCAGGACAGGACTGCTGCTTACAATAGGGATCAGATAGGATCTGTGCAGCCACTGGGACAGAATGTTCTGTTATACAGATAGCTAGAATCTCAGCTGCCATAAAGCAGGACAGGACTGCTGCTTACAATGGGGATCAGATAGGATCTGTGCAGCCACTGGGACAGAATGTTCTGTTATACAGATAGCTAGAATCTCAGCTGCCATAAAGCAGGACAGGACTGCTGCTAACAATGGGGATCAGATAGGATCTGTGCAGCCACTGGGACAGAATGTTCTGTTATACAGATAGCTAGAATCTCAGCTGCCATAAAGCAGGACAGGACTGCTGCTTACAATAGGGATCAGATAGGATCTGTGCAGCCACTGGGACAGAATGTTCTGTTATACAGATAGCTAGAATCTCAGCCATAAAGCAGGACAGGACTGCTGCTTCTGTTAGTCCCCTCCACTATTCCTTCCTTTACTACAGGAGGCCTCAGGGGTAAGATGCAGAAGGCAGATCTGTAATGGAGAGTGACGCAGACTTTAATCTGTGGTTTCCTTGTTTGACTTACAGAAAGAGAAGACAAATAATGGAGTGACAGGCATCTTGCTGGGGATTAAGGTGCAGCTGTTGGTACCTCCGGGGCTCAGTCCATTGCACATCTGTATCCAAACTACAAAGGGAAATAAAGGGCTTGTGTTTCTGTTAGGGAACATAATCCAGAGATTTTATGTTGAACTAAAATTCCCAGCATCCATAGCAGCATCAGTGCCGTCATTTAGTTGTAGTTGTGTTTCAAGCCGCAGCTGGGAGTTATAGTTCCATTAGACCTCAGTAATACTCACTGGCATGTTAACTGGCATTAATACATCCCTGCCTGTGGTGTGCAGTGTATACAGTATAGCAATGAGCTGAATGATCCAGTTCTAACGCCTGTGTTTGACCTTCCCACAAATATTAATACAAATATGCGGAGCAGCAGGAATGCTCTGAGCCATAAAAACCACAGAACCCCCTACTTATAAATAATGGGCAACTTCCTCCTTATGGTTACGAAAGTCAAAACCGATGGTGTTTTTACACATAAATATGGAGATTATTTCAGCCCTATATATTTTTTTTTGTTCTGTAAAGCTGCGGAATCGGCGTATGAAAGTGACATTCCTCCTTCCCCAGGCCGCTAATTGCACCCAACTCTGCTTGTTATGACAAGATCTCAGCACAGTTTATATGTGCTTTAACTTGGGATTATTTACCCTTTATCACTCTGTTTCTCTCTGTTTCTCTTTAACTCTGCCAGTGTTGCAGGATTTATGGCTGTTGGGTGGTTGGGTGGGATCCAGTACATTGTGCAAACACTGAGCCGGGTATCAGGAATTAGGGGAATTGCACATATAATATTCCATCTGAATAGCTGCTAAGAGAATAGTGGCATAAGTAGCTGTAATGTCACAACAAACTAATTTTAGGGGCCCCTGCATAGCCAGAAATTGTCCTGTTTTACCAATTTATATTGAAATTGCTCACTAATTAGGGCTTGGGCCCCCTATACCTCCTGGGGCCCCCTATAACTCCTGGGGCCCCCTATACCTCCTGGGGCCCCCTGCAGCCGCAGGGTCTGCTTCCTCTGTAGTCACTCCCCTGTCAGAGAATCATACACCCACCCACTAGGGGACCACATAGTGACCCAGTACAGCTTACAAACAATGGTCCGTATCCTTGGGTGGCAAAGTGATTAGCATCCTTGTAGCTTTGGGGTACTAGGTTCAAGTTCAGCCAGGGGGTCCATTATTTTTACACTTGCTGGGGTCGCTGCCACCCTAGCTTCCATGACCCCAGCAACCATAAGGATAACTGTCCATGATTCAAACATATGTTGGCCAGCACAGTGCCTTAACATTCACTTTAAAGGAGCGCTCTAATCCTTTGACCCTTCAATATCTCACTATTAAAACATTTAAACGATGTTGTACAGACTTAATTCCTGCAACACTCACCCCTTTACTGAGTGGGTCCGGGTGCAAACGCCCGAACCTGTCACTTAAATCAGAATATTCAAATATGCATTCGTATTATACAGGTCACTCACTTCTCCTGGTCTCTGGGTGCGACACCCCGAACCCGCAGCTTTGGGAGGCTTTCACTACCAACTTGATACCCTTGTGCTTGCACTCAGCAGATCAGCAGACGGCGGTGGAAAAAAAAACTGATTTATTTGCCAGACATATTCCCTGACGCGTTTCGCGTGATCCAACATTTACTCATAGGTGTAGGACACCTTTGAGTACGTATGGGATCACATGTAACGCATCAGGGAATATGTCCAGCACAGTGCCTCACCTAAATTCCATTCCAACAGGAAATCTTTACAATTGTTGGGGCAACTATCACCCTAGTGTCAGCTGTGACCCCAGCAACTGACCAGGGTAACTAACTGTGGTTCAGCATATGGTGGGCTGCACAGTGGTGTAACTAGATGATACTGGGCCCTACAGCAAATTCATTTTTGGTTCCCAAAACATACGCAGAGGTTGACCTGTTTTACCAATATATGTTGAAATTGATCATTAATTAGGGCCTCATGGGGCCCCCTGTACCTCCTGGGCCCCCCTGTAGCCGCATGCTCTGCTTACTCTGTAGTTACGCCCTTGGGTGGGCAGCAGAATGGTATAGTTATAGCATTACTGCCTGGCAGAAGTAGAGTTTTAGATTTATTCCAGCCAAGGAGTCGGATATCTTTACAGTGGCGGGGCTCACCGAACCTACCCCACCCTAGGGTCAGTGACATTAGCAACCATAAGGATAACTGTTTATCATTCAAACATATGTTGGTTGGCATATTTCTTAGCATTACTGCCTTGCAGCGCTGAGATCCTAAATTCCATTCCAGGCAGGATATTTGATAGGACCACTGCCACCATGGTGTTAGGGACCCCAGCAACAGGCCACGGTAACTGACTGTGATTCAACATACTGTGGGCAGCAGGATTTCATAGTTATAGTTGCAGTGTAATGTGTTGTATTGACCGCACTTCTGTAATTCAGCTGCAACGGTGGTGCTGGTTCTCCGTTGACCCGGAAAGGTCCCTTAGCAACATCGATTTTTGTATACGGATCCACACTCACTCAATTCTCTGCAGTGGGGTTTCACCCTCCCTTCATCAGGATGTTATAGTTGCAGTGCTGGGGTCCTAAATGCAATACCAGCCAGGGAGTCCGATATCTTTACTGTGGCTGGGGTCACTTAACACCCCCCACCCTAGGGTCAGTGACCCTAGCAACCATAAGAATAACTAAGGGTGATTCAAAGACATGGTGGGCAGCAGGGTGGCACAGTGGTCAGCATTCTATTAAGAACTCAACGTTAGACTTCGGAAAAAGGAAAAATAGAAAAGGACCCAATAAAATCGAGATTAGAATGCATTTCTCCCATAGACAAGAGGGGCAATGGGCAGATGGATTCCAGGGCACAGTTCTGTTAAATGAGCTCTGACACAAATGACATGGGAATTAAATGAGCTCCAGGCAGGAAAGAAATCAGTTAGGTGTAATTATGGGGAGGTGGCCCCTTTAGTCTCTTCTCCCCACACATGTTTATATAAACACACTTCAGTCGCTCTCCGCTCTGTGTATAGAACAGAGAGATAACAGACCATATGCCCCTTGAATATGTCAGGCACAGCCAGGGCTGTTTATGCAAAGAGCTCAGGGACCCTTTATTTATCCTACAGAGCAACGGAAGATCCAGAGCCACCCGACATGTTCTTGGTTCCTGATCTGCACTATTACCATTAACAAGCACCAGCCATGAACTTCTTGGGTTGCTAATGGGTTCTGGGTGTTGTAGTTTCAACCTTTCCCCAATGTCACAGCTTCCCCTGAGAATATTGGGCTGGTTTTAAGCTTTACAGGGGCACCTGTGTGTGGTTTTTATTGGCAAGAAGATATTTCCTCCGTTCAGTGTCCTCCAAACCACAAACATCTTTCTTGTAAAACTCACCTAGCCAGTTCCTAACAAGTGTCCCACTCATTCAGGGTTTCTTCTCTATGTGGTTATAAAATAAAAACATTTAGGAGGTAGGATGAGTCTTCCCTATACATCAGCAGAGCAACTTCTATAGGAACCAGTAGCATGTTCATGCAATAAGGGTTGTAAGGTTGTCTTTTCCCACCAAGGAGTTTCATATGGGCTTCCCAAACACAAATATATCTGGCACCAGCCAACCAAAATGTCATGCCTGCTGGAGGAACTTCTATAGGGACAATGTGGGAACCAGAAAGCAATGATATCATGCAAAGACTTCTATAAGGTTGTTTTTTCCTGCCAATGAGTTTCATATGGACCTCACAATCACAAATATATTTTGCACAAGCAAAGCAAAATGGCTTGTATTCTATAAGAACTTCTACGGGGACCATGTGGGCACCAGAATGGTGCAAAAGGTTTTATTTTCCTGCTAAGGAGTTTCATATGGGCTTCACAATCACAAGTATATTTGGTATATTTGGCACCACCAAACCGAAATGTCATGCCTGCTGGAAGAACATTTAAGGGGACAATGTGGGCACCAAAAAGCAATGATCTCATGCAAAACTTCTGTAAGGAGTTGACTTTTTTTTTAACCAAGGAGTTTCATATAGTCCTAACAATCACAAATATATTCTATAGGAACCTCTACGAAGGACAATGTGGGCACTGGAAAGCAATGATTTCACACAATTAGATTGTCTTTTATAAGTCCCACAATCACAAATATATTTTGCACACTTGCCACGGAAACATAAGAATAAGCAGTGAATTATAAGAACAAGCAGTAATATAATGCATTCATATAAGTAATAATAGGCTATTCCCTGGTTTAGCCAACACTGGAGTGTACCACCTTAGATTTGCTGCAGGATCCCCAGTTAGCGGACTGCAGGCTGTGCATCTTTAGCCTGGCCGACTGCAGGGGTCCATCCATCAAGGCTGCAGTTGTTGGTTCCCAGCAGGATGGAATGTGAATGTGCTGTCAGAGTGAGTGACCGTCCCAACAGTTACAATGATTTGCCTCCTTGTTTGTCTTATGTTACAGGAATGTTTACAAGGAGACTGTTGGAGAGAGGCCCCCAAATTGCTTCGTGCATAACCCCCTTCTCTCTGTCTGGATCCCTTTCAGTACAGGAAAGGCTCACATCCTGTTAAAATAAGCAGGCCTTAAAGAGCAACAAGCCAATAAATCAGTTGGTTTACCTTATACCCCCATCTCATTGACTACTGTACCTATTTATGGGGTCAGCCCACAGGATAAGGATACCAAGTGTAACAGTAAAAGGGATACTGTTGCCAAAAAAATCTTTTATCCTCTCTTAAAATATATATATATATACATTTTTTTCTCTCTTCTATGTGAAGCTTAAAGGCTACCATCCATATCACCTTCACACACACCTGCTGGACTCATTGCTACACTGAGGAGAAGTCATGTTGGGAAAGGGGTTGTGAGAGGAGATGATACGGCCTAGGGGCTCATTCAATAGGTGCTTGTTATTCAACTAGGTGGAGAGGAGCACAATACTTACATATACAAGTAATACAGGGCCATGAGTATATTGTCAAGAGGTTGGTCTAGAGAAAATACTAATCCTATGATTGGTTAGAGGTATGTCTAATGAGAGAGTTCCCATCCTGTGATTGACTAGCGGTTGTTTAAAGGGAGTTCACACCCTATGATTGGCTAGAAGCATGTCTAAAAATTCCTTTGATACTTCTTAAAAGTAGAAATCCTTTGATTGGCTTCAAGTTTCTCTTAAGAGAATACGAAATCTATGATTGTCTAGACCAGAGGTGTCCAAAAGGTAGATCGGGATTGGCCAGTAGACCTTTAGCTGGTGATCAGTAGATCTCAAGACTCTGTCAACAAACAACTTGTCTAAATCTCCCTCCTGTTTCATTCTTTTCATTCAGATTTTTATTATGTTAAGGTTACAAAAGAAATAATTGTTTGTAAAATATAGTAATATGCATTTTATCATAAATCAATATTTAAGTAATATTTTCCATGGAACAGAATGCTAACAGTATTTTATGGATGTAGATCATAATGGGACAACATTACTAAAAGTAGACCTCACATTAGTGAAGTATGGGCACTCCTGGTGTAGACATAGTACAAGTTGGTCTAAAGTGATTGTAAATCCTATGATTGGCCAGAAGTTACTCTCAAGAGAGTGCAAATCCTATGATTTCGCATAATCTTATGACTGGCTAAAGAATGGGAATCCTGTGATTGGCTAGAGATTGGTCTAAAGAGAATGCATATTCTATGATTGGCTAGAGATTGGTCTAAAGAGAGTGCCTATTCTATGATTGACTACAGATTGCTCTGAAGAGAGTGCATATTCTATGATTGCTAGAGGTTGGTGTAAAGACAGAGCAGTGCATATTCTATCATTGGCTAGAGGTTTTTCTAAAGAAAGTGCAGATCATATGATTGGACAGATGTTGCTCTAAAGAGAGTGCAAATCCTATAATTTTGTCCAATCCTATGACTGGCTAAAGAAAGTGCACATCCTATGGTTCACTAGAGACTGGTCTAAAGAAAGTGCAGATCCTATGATTGGCTAGAGGTTGGTCAAAAGAGAGTGCATATTCTATGACTGGCAAGAGGTTGGTCTAAAAAGAGTGCATATTCTATCATTGGCTAGAGGTTGGTCTAAAGAACGTGAAGATCCTATGATTGGCTAGAGGTTGGTCAAAAGAGAGTTAAGATCCTATGATTGGCTAGAGGTTGCTCTAAAGAGAGTGCAAATACTATGATTTGGTCTAATCCAATGACTGGCTAAAGAATGTGCATCCTATATTTGGCTAGAGGTTAAGGCCCCCATACATGGGCCGATAAAAGCTGCTGACAGACAAAGTGTGGGGCCTTCCGACGGGCTTCCCTGATCGATATCTGGCCAAAGTTGGGCAGAAGTCGACCGGGTAGGGAAAAAAATCAGATCGTGGCTGCATCTGTTCATTGATGCGGTCCCGCAATTCAACAGCCCATATTGCCTCAATTCTAATCCAATCATTGGGCCCTAGGCTGATCAGATCAGCCCGATATCACCCACCTCAATGTGGGCCCTAGGGCCCACGATCGGATCAGCCTGATATCGCCCACCTCAATGTGGGCATATTGCCAAATGAGCAGATCTCCCTGTGTAGGGCTACCTTTATTAATCTAAAGAGAGTGTAAATCCTATGACTTTCCAGAGGTCTAAGCCTGTTGACCTTCTAATTGGCTGATGATCTGTTTGCTCAGTTGGTTCTAGTTCTGGCCACATTTGAGTTAGATACACCCTGAATAAAAGCAGCCCCCCCCCTGAACATTTCTGGGCAGTTTATGAACTAGTTGGGGATAAAGCCACTAAAGGAATCCGCATTACGGGGAAACATAAATTGGCTTCTGAGAAGACTTGACACCTGGGCATCTGGATTGTGAGCCTGGTTTTTGCCAAACGTAAAGCCATGTTTATCAGTCTGGAAATGTGGATTTTTCTTCAGTCCACTCAGGCCTAAATAAAGCTTGTGGGGTAATCCATACACATCATTAAATCTTTATGGCTTTTCCTAAATAGATGTATTTCATTCCGTCCTCCTGCCCTTCCTTCTATACACACACATGGAGCTACAATACAAATCACTGGACCACTGATAACAATACACCTGGTATGTAACAATATTATATAATATTATATATACACTGGCCGTTGTGTGATACATTGAGGTGCTGGAGCAGTAGGAGTAGAACAGGTAGCAGGGAGTTCAGCAGAGTCACCTGTATAGATAGTACCACGGTTTCTCACTGTGCAGGCTCAAAGCCAATTAAAAGGGGCTGTTCCTGCTGAATAGTGCTTATTAGAAAACGTGATTGCAATTGAAAGCCATGTCCCCTGCACCTTGGTGTCTCAATGGATTAGCGCCCGACTCATGTTTGGATCAGGCAGCCATCGTCAGTCATCGGTCTCCCCACCGGCTCCTAACAAATCATCACTCTGAGGCGCTAATTGGAATACGATAACAAATAAACAGCTGCTGAAAGACTGAAGGACCAATTAGTGGGCATTAGGCCTCCGGACTCTACAATGGGTCCGATTGTAAATCCTCCTTGGCATGGTAGTTTCCATTTATTACTTTTTACTCGTTTTCACTGGTTTTCAATTGTTTTATTTCATTTGCTTTGAAATCGTCATGTCAATTTATTAAATGAATAGTTTACTGATGTATTATTATAAAATTCCATAAAAAGAAATTGAAAAGAAAGTAAATCCTCCTTGGGATGGGGATTATAGCACTAGGGAGTCATAGGGCACACGGGAATGGGCTGAAGTCTCTATCATCTATTGGTGGGTGCAGCAGGCGCCTTATTAAAGGGGACCTGTCATCCGAAAAAAATCATCCCAAATCCTATTTTATGATGGTAGTGAAGCAAATTGAAATTGAATTACACTATATAAATTATTTGAATCTTGTTTTCTTTGGTCTGGTAACTCATAATTATAACATGTATGAGGCCTTCCCAAAGGCCTGCGTGCCTGATACCATAGCTCAACATACCTGCATAGCTCACCCATTATCATCCATGCACAGGGGATAGGATTTTAATTACGTTTATTGATGTTTCAGAAGGAGGTTTACTTGTCCTTAAATATGTCAGCGCTATATAAATACAGGAGTCTTTAATGCAGATAAGACTAATGAATCAGAGAGGATGAGGGATATTAGAGAGAGGGGGCAGTGGGACAGATAATGGGGTGGTGGGGAGAGATCAAGTCTGATCAGACAGCTGTGTGCCTTTAAGCTGACACTCACATTATCTTCAGCAGGATCTACACGTGTTACACTGGATCACACACCTCTTTATCTGCCCCATCTTGCTCCCAGGCCTCCACTTCCATCAGCAGCTCAATAGGGCAAGTTACACACAAGTTACAAAATAGTTACATGAGCCGATCAAGCTTCAGTATCCAAAAAAGTAATGAATTGCTGAGTCTCACATTCCTTAGGTGCTATCTCCCCCTACAGCAAATAGTTGGAACTGCTTCTGTCCTTCAATTCTCATTGTCCCATTCAAAAGGGTTGTTCACCTTTAAATTAACTTTTAGTATAGTGTAGAGAGTGATATTCCAAGACCACGTGTATTTGGTTTTTATCATATATTATTTGAGGTTTTTGAGTTATTAAGCTTTGTATTCAGCAGCTCTCCAGTTTGCAAGTTTAGCACCGGTTCTTAGGGTCCAAATTACCCTAGCAACCATGCACTGATTTGAATCAAGAAGAGACTAGGGATGCACTGAATCCAGGATTCGGTTCGGATTCAGCCAGAATTTGGCTTTTTTCAGCAGGATTCGAATTCGGCCGAATCCTTCTTCCAAGCCACACCGTATCTGATTCCTAATTTAAATATGCAAATTAGGGGCAGGGAGGGAATTCGCGTGACTTTTTGTCATTTTTTACCCTTCTCATCCCTAATTTGAATATGCAAATTAAGATTCGGATTCGGTTCAGTATTCTGCTGAATCTTTCATGAAGGATTCAGGGGTTCGTCCGAATCCAAAATAGTGGATTCGGTGCATCCCTATAAGAGACTGAAATATGAATAGGAGAGGCCTGAATAGAAATATGAGTGATTAACAGTAACAACTGTAGCCTTACAAAGCATTTGTTTTTTAGATGGGGTCAGTGAAAGAGTCGGAAGAAAAGGGCAAATCATTTCAAAACTATAAAAAATAAATAGTGAAGACCAATTGAAAATTTTCTTAGAAATGATAATTCTATAACATACTTAAGGTTAACTACCCCTTTAATATACAGTATTCTCTGAGATTCTAGCTATATATAGGCCAATGGCAGGTGGATAAGAGACAGCAGAGAAAATGTTACAATTGGTCGTTGTTAGGAAACAAGGAGTGTTGCAGTATGGTCAGGCTGCTGAGGACTTAGGTTTAAAGTGTTTCTTAAAGAGGCTGAAGATTTCTGGGTTAAGTCATGGGGTGAACTTGGTAACTAAAGTGCTGATTGTATGCTGTATATTGGTTATCATATGGGATGAGGACCCTACATGGCAGGTTGATTGGGGGTAGAAATTAGTGGGAGATTATATGGTGCTCTATGATCCTCTGTGGGAGTTTCCGAATATCCACTGTGCCGGATCAGTTAATCCAGTTAATAGTATAAAGGAAAGGGATGGAGTGATGTTCATTATCTGGGGTAATTACTCATCCTGGGGGAGTGAGTGTATAAGCAAATCCCGGTTGGTATAGGAGATCCTTATAAAGAATAAGAACGAGTAGGAGACTATGAGATATACATAGTCATTTAAAGGCTTTATAGGGAAAAAGACTAAAAGGCAGAGTAGTGGTGACGGCCCCTAAAGAGAGATAGTAGAGTCGGCATCATGTGGGGTGTCTATAACTACAGGCGATTCTAAGAGCTGGGCTCCTGTAATGGGGATGTAAAGTCTATAGTAAGGGACTAGGTGAATTTAAGGTGAATAGCAATAAGCTTTGGCTGGGGACTGCTGCATAAAATATCTCTGCCCAAATGGGGCTTACAAACAGTATGGGGAGTCCACACTATTGGGCCCCAAGATTTCTGATAGTGATCCTGTCCCAGCTTTACTTCTTGGTGCCTCCAGCATGGCCCTCGTCCTCCTCCTCTTATTGGACAATGAGATACAGGGAGACTCACTAAAAGCCTTACAGTTTGTATTGTCCCATCTCTGCAGAGCATTGCAGCCACAGGACATAGTTCAAAGGACAAACAGACAGACTGATATTCCTACAGCTTTGAGTAAATTCACCAGGAATGATTCCCGCAGGTGGGGCGCAGATGTGGGCCCACGAGTTCCGTCCTTACAGCAGTCGCCAATAAGTCAGTGTGAGACTGAGGTCCAGTGGTGTAACTAGTTGTTACTGGGCCCCATAGCAAATTCAATTTAGGGCCCCAAAATATTTATAAGTTGGCCTATTTTACCAAGATATATTAAAATTGCTAATTAATTAGGGTCTCACTGGGCCCCCCTGCAACCGCAGGGTCTGCTTCCTCTATAGTTACGCCCCTGCTGAGGTCCTTTCATTGTGCCACTGCTTTATTGTGTCCACTGTATGTTCAGCTGATAAACAAGAAGCCCCACAAAACCCACAATGTCGGAAAGAAGCAGCTCCTCAATTAACCAGGTTTATGAAATTTACCAATAAACATTACTAGTTGGGTTATATTTGCTTCAACCAAAACTCACTGCCAACCACTTGCTCATTCCTTCCCACTGCCACCTTTTCTGGAAAAAAAAATACAGACCTTCCCATATATTTATCCTATTTCCATATTAATAACATTGGGATCAATCATCATTTTTACTGGCCAGGCTGGTAAAATACTTGCCAGGTGGCAACTCCTACTCCCTACATGGGAAAAAAATCACATTTTAAGCAAACCACAAATGCAATGACCATTTAACAGAAACTTGTCCTTTTTGACGTGGTTGGCTTGGCAAAGTTGCAAGTGTCGGGGGCTGGTACATTGTGCGTTGCCCTAAGGTAGTGATCCCCAACCAGTGGCACATTGGATGTTGCTCCCAGTGGTCTCTAAGCAGCTGCTTATTTTTAAATTCCAGGCTTGGAGGCAAGTTTCGGTTGTATAAAACCAGATGTACTGACAAACAGAGTCTCCTGTAGGCTGACAATCCACATAGGGGCTACTAAATGGCCAATCACAGCATTTATTTGGCACCCCAAGAACATTTTTCAGGCTTGGGTTGCTCATCAACTTTTTTCTTCTGAATGTTGCTCACGGGTTCAAAAGGTTGGGAATCCCTGCCCTAAGGTTAGGCCACTAAAGGGACCCTTAGTTATTGGAGGGAGTAATTCTCCTCTTCCTGGGTCACAGCATGACCCCAAGTTTCCAAAGTTTGGCCACTAGCTGACAGAGTGATATAATATAAAAATGAAAGCCATGCTGCTCTGAGGGTTTTTTGCCAGAGGCTTTTGCCAGAGATTCATTTTGTTAAAGGGAAATAGTCTGTGCTGCATGGCATGTGATTGGAGAGTCTCCGTAGCAGAATTTGAGCTGAATCCATTGTTTTGCCTGGCAAATTAGTAATTCGCTTAGTGCATGGCACCCACAGCATTCAGCACCAGGGGTGGATTTATTGAACCTTTGGGCTCCTCCTCCTCTAAACTTGGAACCCTGCTCTCATGTAGGCTTGCGGTGCTTCTCTTGCACAAAACCTTAGCTTTGGCTGCTTGACCCAGGAGCTCATTGTAATCAGAACCTTTCAGTGCCAGCAGATTAGGGATGTCGTTCCTCCTGCTAGATCCAAGCTTGGTCCTCAGATCCTGGCCGACTGTGGGGGATAAGGGCAGGGTCAGACTAGGCCTGTGGGACGCTTGGAAAAAACCTGGTGGGCCTTGGCTCTCGTAGGTCCAGCCAGCTCAAACCTGCTGCCCGATCTGACCAATAGAAGCAAAGCAAGTACATGATGGGCGGGGGAGACAGATGGAGGCGGATAGCAGCTGGTGCAGGGGGCCCTGGAGTTGGTGGAGGTTGGGGTTGGCAGCGCTAGTGGGCCCAGACACCCCTAGTCTGACAATGGATAAGGGATCAGGGTATTTCAGGAACAGCTTTAGGTTGGAAATTCCTACTTCATATAATAGAGAAATGTAAAATAAAGTTTTGCCATAGGCCCCATTACTATTTTAATTTGCCCCAGGGCCTTTTGTGTTCTGCAAAGTCTTTATAGGAACAATACAGATCCCAGGTTTCTGTTGGTTTCCCCAAAGCCAGTTCTATTTCTAATATCTAATCAAAACTCTCAATAAATGTGCTCCCCAGACCCCCCGGAAGCTGAGAGAAGGATGAGGATTTATACATCTTGGGATTGTCCCCCCCTGCCAAACATCTCTGTGTTGTACACTCCCTGCATATTATATACACTTGGGTCCTTAGCTGGGACATTTCTGTGCAGAGAGGACACATGTTTAGTCCATTAGAGTGCAGATGGCGTGTGATGGGATTCTGCGTGTTGTCATTATGTTCCACCCATGTCACATGCAGCCTTCTGGGAGTCGCAGCTCAAACGGCTCCATAAAGGGATGTTTAGGGCTTAGTCACCTCTACTGTGCTTATCCCCAAAACAATCCCTGTGCTTTACTTAGACCTACAGGTCACCAGAGGCCCATGGTTTCCAGGGCTCCATCAATATAAAGCAGGAAGGGGGTGGACATAAGGTGGATTGGGGGTGGAGCAGGGGGACCACCCAAGGTCCAAGTCAATCTTAATTCATTCCTGGTGACATAGATACAATACACCAAATACTGTACAGCAGAAATTATTTCTGGTTCAAATACTTTAGGAAAAGGCCAGTGCTTCCAGGAAATCCCATGACCATGGGAAAGAGAGCAGCCCAGACACAGGAAGTGCAGAGAATCATGACAATCTATAGAAAATTCCTGACTGTCAAATGGGTAAAAAGTGATCCCATCAGAAAAGGGTTTGCTGGGGTTGGGTCCTATTGTATTGTATTGGTCTCTGTGGTAAAGTTGTGTGATAGAACAAGAGTTCCCTCTGGTGGCAAAGTTCAAATTAGTGGGTTCATTAAATACTGTTGCTCCCTTCAAATCTCTGCCCCTGCCCGTCATGGGAAAGGTAATACATATAGATACTCTATTTGGTAAGTAATGGGGGAAGATGGTGTTAAATACCCCTAGAAGGCCTGATACAAATGAATTTATTTTTCTTCCCAAGCCAACTTAGTTTTGAAGCAATGGTTTCCGAGCTGTGGCCCTGCAGCACTCACCTCCCACCTGAGGAGGAACCAGAATCTGGGCTTGAAGGGACCTGAGCTGTAGTCAGTTAGGGTGAGATTGGGGGGAATTGGAAGCTGATATTGAAGGAAGCAATGGCAGTTCAGCAAGACAGAGACCTGTTCATGTGTGTACTGAGCATACAGCGCCCGGCCAACTAGGAAGTGTGCGAATGGATAATGTTGTAAGTGAGAGTAAGAGGAGCCATCAGTGGTGCAATTCAGTGCTACTGGGCCCCACAGCAAACTCATTTTAAACCTTCCAAACTTGCACAAGTCTTAAATATATATATATTCACATTGCACAAACCGCACTCCAAGGACTTGTCAGGTGCAAACACAAAAATGTCTCTATTTCAACGTTTCGGCTCTAACACTCGAGCCGTCTTCAGGAAAATTCCTGAAGACGGCTCGAGTGTTAGAGACGAAATGTTAAAATAAAGACATTTTTGTTTTTGCATCTGACAAGTCCTTGGAGTGCGGTTTGTGCAATGTGAATATAGTTATAATTTTACCAGCACCCAGGTGGATGACTTTTGGTAGAGAGCCCACCAAACTAGAACTGCTCTCTCTCTCTCTCTCTCTCTCTCTCTCTCTCTCTCTCTCTCTCTCACTCTCTCTCTCTCTCTCTCTATAATTTGTTAATTAATTAGGGCCTTGTGGGGTCCTCTCCACCACAGGATCTGCTTCTTCTATAATTGCACCCCTGGGCCCTGTCACTTTGGTTGGGACAGACCTACAAAAACTGAACTGCAAAATTGCCCCTGGATTTCTTTCTTGCTATTGAGTTGACATGTCATGCACTTTCCTAATCTATTGGATGTTGTTACCTGTGTCTCTAATGTGTTTCACATCTCAGGTTAGGCCCAATGTGTATTTGGGTTCTGGGCCATTACACTGGATTCCCTGGATAACACTCCCTCATAGGCAGGGCCGTATTTATATATAGGCCCCTGAGGGCCTGTGCCTAGGGTGGCACAGTTTTGGGGGTGCCTATTTTATTCATTTTTGTTTTTTTTATTTTAAAACCCTCCCCACCCTCTGCCATGGATGAGGGGGTGAGGGGTAGGGGGGCCAGGTAAGAATGCAGAAGTGAAGTCACGTGCACGGCGGGGTGACGCCACTTCCACTGAATGCATCGCGTGATGTCAGAGCACATGTTTCATCAGTGCACCGGTGTGTGACGTCAGAGCGCACAACGTAGGAGCGTGTTTAGGTCCAATGCCCAGGGTTGCATTGTACTTAAATACAGCCCTGCTCAGGGTTTAGTCCCCACCTCTCAGGTTGGCCTTCTGTCTCTCTGACCCTCTGTCTGTCCTGTTTCCCAGTATCCCCCAGTGGCTCTTTGGCTGGTGACATTGCCCAATGACGTCCATCAGGGATGGCTGCTGGGGGCAGATCTTTCAGGAACCTAGAAAGCCCCCGAGACATTTTCCAGCTCTTCATAATGAGCGACTAACTCTACTGATGAACCTCCAGCTCTCACTTCCTCTAGTGACTGCCCTGCCCAGGAAACTAATGTGTGCCCTCATTATCCTGCAAATCAGCCAATATCTAGCAAATGATTATACAGTCTGAATTCAGCAATGCCGAAATGGGAAACAGATGTCTCTCCAGCTAATTGGATCTCCTGCCCCTCAGGTCCTGGTCCAACCTTTGCATCATCATCCCACCCCTGCACACAATTGCCCGCCCCTTCACTATTTAACTGTATATAAGGTGGCACTGGTCAGGCCTGGACTGGCAATCTGTGGGTTCTGGCAAATGCCAGAGGGGCTGCTGTATGGTTCCATAGAAAGATACCATATAGTGATCTGGTAGGGGGCTGTATGGGATCAAGTGGGCCTTGGTACTTGGAATGGCAGGGCCTATTTTGACTCCCAGTCCAGGCCTACTAACTCTACTGATGGCAATCCTATCAGGGTGTCTGGCAGCTGTTGTTTGGACTTTGCATCCTCCCCTGCCAGTGATTATTGAGCCCAATGTGACTTATCTGTATAATTGTTGCCTATTGAGTACAAAACTTGATCTATTATGTGACAAAATAAATAAAGGATATCAAATAAATAAAATAACGATAACAAAAGTTATGATGTGATTAATTATTTTCCTTTGACTGAATCAGCTTTAAGGTTGTTTTCTATTCTCTCCCTGTCTCAAGCACCCCAAATAACATGATCCGTTTTTGTTTGAACCAAAAAACTGAAACTCTTTCCTTTTTTTGTGTGATTCTCAACCTTTAATAGAAATGTAGTCCCATGTAATTTGATATTCAGCTTACAAGTTGATCACATGATGTTTAAGCCAGTTGTACATTGTGATGTCATAATGCCCCCAGGCTGTTGTTGATCAGTTGGTGTTTAGCTGCTGTTAGTGCTGATACCAACTGACTTTTCTTATTTTCAATTTCATCAACTTTGTAAGTACTTGGCTCTCTATCTATATATATAAATATATATTATACAGTATTCATGTTATTGATCAGTAGTTTCCATCTCATGGGATAATATGTAGGGAATACAGTCTGCATCCTACAGGTGTGCAGGGTCGGACTGGGGGGACCAGGGCCCACCGGGACTGTTGCCGAGGGCCCCCCTCCGGCCACCCGTCCCCCCACTGTGACGCGCCGGGGACGAGCAAGGAAGCCGCTCGGTGCGCATGCGCAACTGCGCCGCTTGGCGCGCATGCGCAGGCAGCGCTGCTCAGCGCCGATAATTTTTATTTATTTTTTTTAAATATAAATATTTAGATAGGGGTTCTGGCCCGGCGGGGGCCCATGAGGGTCGGGGCCCACCGGGTATTTTCCCGGTGTCCCGCCGGGCCAGTCCGACACTGCAGGTGTGTGTTTATGGGATGTTGATGTCAGGTGGATCATGTGATACCATTATGATGTCATAATGCCCCAAGAGTATCAGGTGGATCATGTGATATCATTATGATGTCATAATGCCCCAAGAGACATATCATAAGTAACAAGCCATTGTTGATCAGTTGGTGTTTAGCTGCTAATCAGTGAGCATCGCTACTGTTAGTGCTGATATCAACGTACTTTTTATTTTCAATTTCATCAATTTCATCAATTTTATCGACTTTGTAAGTACTTGGCTCTCTCTATCTCTTTCTCTCTCTATATATATAATCTATATATAAATATATATTGGTTGGTGTTTAGCTGTTAGTGTTGGTGTTTAACAGTTAGAATCGCTGTTGTTAGTGCTGATACCAACTGACTTTTGTTTTTAGAGTTTTTTCAACTTTAAATTGTAAGTACTTGGCCAAGGGGCTCATTTATCAATGTTCAAATTATAATTTGCACTGCAATTTGAATTGTTAGGTACTAATATGCATGAATTCAAATTATGGTTTCAAAACCTCAAATGTTTGAAATGTATTAAGCTAAAAAACACCCAAAAAACAAGAATGTTAAGCTTTGGCATCAGTGGGAGTTCTCCCAGTAAAACTTTTAGTGATTTTGTAAAAGTTTTGGGAGTTTGTTGACCTGCTGAGATTTTATTAATGATTTAATTCAATTGAGATTTTTATATTCAGTAGTTTCCATATTCAGTAGTTTCCATCTCATGGGATAATATGTAGGGAATACAGTCTGCATCCTACAGGTGTGTGTTTATGGGATGTTGATGTCAGGTGGATCATGTGATACCATTATGATGTCATAATGCCCCAAGAGTATCAGGTGGATCATGTGATACCATTATGATGTCATAATGCCCCAAGAGACATATCATAAGTAACAAGCCATTGTTGATCAGTTGGTGTTTAGCTGCTAATCAGTGAGCATCGCTACTGTTAGTGCTGATATCAACTTACTTTTTATTTTTGATTTCATCAATTTTATCGACTTTGTAAGTACTTGACTCTCTCTATCTCTCACTATATATATATAATCTATATATAAATATATATTGCTTGGTGTTTGGCTGCTGAACAGTTAGAATCACTGTTGTTAGTGCTGATACCAACTGACTTTTGTTTTTAGATTTTTTTTAACTTTAAATTGTAAGTACTTGGCCAAGGGGCTGATTTATCAATGTTCAAATTATAATTTGCACTGAAATTTGAATTGTTAGGTAATAATATGCATGAATTCAAATTATGGTTTCAAAAACTCAAATTTTTGAAATCTATTAAGCTAAAAAACACCCAAAAAACTAGAATGTTAAGCTTTGGCATCAGTGGGAGTTCTCCCAGTAAAACTTTTAGTGATTTTGTAAAAGTTTTGAGAGTTTGTTGACCCGCAGAGTTTTTATTAATCATTTAATTAAATTGAGATTTTTTATATTCATCATTTTAATAAATACGCAAAACTTCCTTGTTTTGTAAAATTACAACTTTATTTGCGATACAAAAATGTAGTTAAAATTTCACAATTTTCGAAATTGGATAAACAGGCCTTTGAGTAGTTAAAAGAAGTAATAGTTTTGATATTTGCTGCATTTAATAATAATTTACTGGTCATCGGTCATATTTAATAGGGTGAAATTAAGATATATTATATATATATTATGTCTATGAAACTTTCCTTTCATTTTCTAAACTTTTACATAGAGGTATTACCTTACAATTAGCAGTTTATGAGATATATATTTATACATATAATTATAGTCTTGTTTACATTCTTCTAATGAAAATGTGAGATAATCAAATCTGAATCTGTTTATCCTGCAGAAATTATAAAAAATGTTACGAAGAATTCGATCAACGTGTCAAACTATACGGAACTTATTTCGACGTAAGAACAAGGTGAGGCGAAAGTTACACATTTTTATTAAAGCAAATAGTTCTTGGGATCTAGTTCAGTATCCTTATTAGAGGTTTATTTCTTAGATATACAACCAGTATTAATAGAGATTTCTTACTGACATTTTTTTACTTTTATTTACAGATTCATCCTTTGATCTTGGACAATACCGTAAGTTGGCATTACATCTTTATGACTCTATGTATATATTTTAATTAAATTATATTTCAGATAAAATAAAATATATATATATCTATTTTAAATTCAGGAACCAATGATCTACAACGTGCCTACTCCTGTGAGTCTTTTCCAAGTGCCACAGTTGAGATTTCCAGAAGCACGAAGTGAAGAAGAAGAAGAGGCTGAAAAACAAGTGGAAGTAAAAGAAATTATGGAGAAAGCTAAGGTAGAACCCATGGAGATTCTCAACGAGATTGCTGAGGACACTGAAGAGGAATCTGACCACACCGAGGCCATAGAGATAGAAGAAGTGTCAAGCACATCTGAAAGTGAAGCTGATAACTCTACAGGTATGTTCTCCCATTGCCCTTCCAATATGAATCCAATATTAATACTTTCTAAGAGTACCATGTGCATTGATCATGTAAATGTGTTTGGTTTTTGCAGATGCAGAAGGCACAGACAGTTCAGAGACTACGACTGACGATTCTGAGTGCCCTTCAGCTGCAGTGATTAGGGTTGTTGTGAAATCTACTGCTGTAAGTGCCTTTCAATCATTTTTTTATTGATGCAATAGAAAAGTTTTTCCAAATATGAAACCAAGATCATTCATAGATCCCATTCATTTGGGTCTCAAACAGACAAAACATAGAATCACTGAAGTGTTTAACATTTAAAGAATGAAGAAAGGAATTTTTTAACTCATTCTACTGGTATTTTACTTAGAATGAATGACTGGTACATCCACCTACTTGGTTCTTGGGGAACAGCAATTTCAATTTCTTTGGGAAACAGCTTTGTCAGCTAATTATGGCAGGTAGTAGAGACTTGCAATGGGTCTGGTATCTGGTGGTACCTGCAGAACGCCTGCAAAATACTCCCACCCTCGCTGATCTAGCTATTTGGTTTACCCAAATGGACCCATGCAGGACTCTAACGGGTAGATGTTTCCCTTGCTTGCCAGTTTAGCACCTCTAGAGCAGCTCTAGAGTAATTCTTGTTATGTGCAATTCGCCATTCCGATATTCACTTTAGCACTTGATGGTCTGTATTGCTGCATATCATCTGATCTTTCAATATTTATCTTTACAGGGCATCACCAGCAACGTAGATAACCCTACTGATATTGAGCCAAGTCCTGGGGTAATACTAATAATGGTACAAGAAGCCAAGAAACCTTCAGGTATAGTATATGATGGGTCATTGGTTTGTGCTTAGTTCCTGCACAATAAATAACCAATCTCTGTTACTGTATATAAATACATATACTAATTTACATGTCTCTTATTTTATTTTGTCCTTTCTCAGATGAGCCCAAACCATTATTATCTGCGAAACATTTCCTTGCGCCTTCCCCAGGCAGTGAAAGTTCATTATCACTAGAGACGGAATATCTGCCAGAGGAGTCTCATATAAGACAGGAGAGTGATAATGAATTACAGACTGAATATCCATCACAAGAGTCAGAAGAAACGAGTGGAAATACCTCTGTTTCTCTATCAAAATACTTAGATATTAGTATCAAAAGTGTGTCTGAGTATCTGCCACAGAAATTGGATGTAAGTACAGCGTGTTCTATTGGTCAGCAAGTGTTCAGTATATTTTCTCTTGTTGTGCCTAAAATATTGTGATTTTTATCTTTACAGGACTCAAGTAGAAGATCAGTTAAGCTGAACAGACCAGGTACAGTATTTATGTCTGTTTCTCTTATAGTGAGCAGCTACATGACACAAGTATCAGTATGTCCTCCATGTTGGATTCCTCACTGTTCCCATAATATTTATAGTCACATACTTTTATTAGATGCTAAATTTGTCACACATAGAAAACAAGATAAAGTAAATCAATGTTCTAATTCAATCCAACTTGAGTTAACCCATGGGTGACAGGTACCTATACCAATAATAAACCCATACTCTGTAGAACCCAAAGCAAAGTAATTACAATATTTTATTTCATTTTTGCAGAATATCACATACCAGCAAACAGTCTGGTCGGTGGCTCTGTTTCTCCAAACAGAGAGCCAGAAAACTCAGAGAAGGATTATATTGAGAAACTTGAAATCGTAAGTACCTAATATTGACATATTGATGACATCTTGTAATTGATGTAATTCTGAATTCATTAACTGCTGTTACATAATATGATTAGGGATGCACTGAAGCAACTAGTTAAGGATTCAGCCAAATCTCAAATCTTTTGTGAAAGATTTGGCCGAATACTAAACCGAATCTGAATTAAAATTATGGAAAGAAGGAGAAATGAGAACCTCGACGCAAGGTTAACAAAATGTTGAAGTCCTTGTTTGTGTGACGACAAGTCACATGATTTTTTGGATTCAGATTCAGTTCGGTCAGGCACTTGGATTCGTCCAAATCTGCTGAAAAAGGCAGAATCTTGGCCGAATCCCAAGCTCAATCCTGGATTCGGTGCATTCCTAATAGTCATAATTATGAGATAATAATGTTTCTAGAACTTAATAACTGCATTACTTCTCGCCAGAATTGACCTTTTTCCCATAAAGGATGTGAAATAATAGAGAATCTTCTTGTTCTTTAGCTTTCTCAGGCTCCACCCAATTCTGTGATTTGTGCTCGTCCCTCTCAGATTGGGGAGAGATCGGACAGTGAATGTTCAGAAAAATTATCACCAGACTCAATGTAAGTTATAATGTTACCTGCCCAGTTCTTTCTTTAATCCTTTTAATGGAAACCCCAATCCTCAATCCTACAAAGACCAACATTCTATTCTTCCTGTTCTTTCAGTGATTCTCCGACCCCTACTATTCCCTCTATTCCAATTGAGGATTTCCAGTTCTGCGAGTGGCTTGGCAGTGGAAGCTTCGGACAAGTGAGTAGCTCATCCCTAATGAAGATTAGGCTATTTATTTGCATATTTATCACAATTTCATGAACTTGCTCTTTTTTTTCAGGTCTTTAAGGCAGTACATAAAAAGTCTGGAAAAACGGTCGCCATCAAAAAGATGGAAAAGAAAAATATTTTGCAAAGTCATATGATTAACAGGTTGGTATATTAGTGAAGCATCTCCATGATCTTTAATATCCTTTACACTACTCTTATATACACGTTATACGTTCCTGTAAGCTCCACATACACACAACTCCTGTGAGCATTATAATTACTGGCGATATTTGCACGAGTGTCAATGCAACTTGTCTATTTAACATAAAAACAGTTGAGGAATTAATTTTGTCATTTTTTTCCTCCAAACTAATATCATTGGGTAACTGTCACATTAAAGGGGGCTTCACCTTTAAGTTATCTTTTAGTATGTTATTGAATGGCCAATTCTAAGTAACTTTTCAATTGGTCTTTATTGCTTCATTTTTATAGTTTTTTTAGTTATTAGCTTTTTTTGGAGAACACTGATCAGCTATTAAATAGTTCTAGAAGGAAACCCATTTCCTTTCTCCTGACTTGTTGGTTGGTTTATGTTTCAGACTTTACCTGGAAAGGGACATATTAAGGCTGGTGAGGATTAGAAGGAACCCTTTCCTGGTGAGCTTATTCTGCTCCTTCCAGAGAGAACACCATGTATACATAGCCATGGAGTTTGCTGCTGGAGGAAATTTGGAATCCCGGTTGAAGAACGGAGCACTGCCCCCAAGCGACACTTTGTAAGTATCATTGGGTCACTTTGGTACATTCACATGGGCTTGTAGTACTGCACTTTCTTCTTATAGATACATCTTCCACATTTGTAAATGCAACTGAAATATGTGTTTTGTCTTGCAGATTCTATGCCGCCTGCATCGTTCTTGGGATTAAGTTTTTACATGAATATCGCATTGTCCACCGGTAAGAGAATTAAAAAGGGAATTTAATTTTCAGGGGTTATATTTTTTTATATTTTTATTATGAGGCAGAATAAAGTGGCCTACAGGTGCGGAAAGGAGGGTTCTGAATTCTAGGTCAATATTAGATATGGCCTATATAGTAAGGATGGGGGGTAATTCTCTAGTTCTCTGTTCAGAAACCAAAGACTTTGCTGATCATGTTATTTCTTTCCCTCCAGAGATTTAAAGCCTGCAAATATTGTCCTAGACAGTGATGGATATGCCAAAATTGCAGATTTTGGGTTGTGCAAAGCAGGTAAGATATCCTGGTATTTTCTACATGTATGTGATCCATTATCCTGAAAACCCAATATCCAGAAAGGCCATCTCCCGTAGACTCCATTTTATCCAAATAATCCGAATTCTTAAAAATGATTTCCCTTTTCGGTGTAATAATAAAACAGTCGCTTGTACTTGATCGCAATTAAGATATAATTAATCCTTATTGGAGGCAAAACCAGTCTATGGGGTTTATTTAATTTTTATATGATTTTCTAGTAGACCTAAGGTGTGAAGATCCAAATTACATTATGATCCAAGTTACAGAATGATCCATTATCCAAGAAACCCCAGGTCCCAAGCATTCTGAATAACAGGTCCCATACCTGTAACATATATAATAGACAATTAAATTCTCATATAAATTATATCTTTGGTCATTTTAATTGACTATAATTGATCTTCTCCATTGGCCTCTATGTATCACATGCACCTTTATAGCTGTTAGTAGATTAGTCCCATTCATTGATTAGGAACTAACCCAGTTTTCCTTGTACTTAAGGTATTGGCTACAGAGATGAAATGACCTACCCATGTGGAACGGAGTGTTACTGGGCTCCAGAAATGTTTGCAGAAAGAAACTACAGGAGAAGCGTGGACTGGTGGGCTTTAGGCATAATCATCTATAAAATGGCCGTTGGCTACGTGAGTATAAAGCCGTCACTAATAATCCCATTAGGTTCTACAATGCTGTCTATTTACTTTATTCTATTGAAGAGACTCAAATTGTAAAGATCTCACTCTGCTCCATCACCCGCCCAGACCCGCTCCCTGCTTGAAATATTGGCTCTGCCGGGTGAAGGAAACAGTGGGCACGGGGGTCCCGAGGGGGTTTGTGGCTGGAGGGGGCACAGAATACTTTTTGACTGGGGGCCCAGAGGTTTTTTTATTGGGTCCCTGAATCAACAGGACCAGCGGTCACTGGGTCCGCCAGTCCAATGTTGTGTTCCAGTGAAATATTCCATAAAATCTCTTTCAATTTCCCAGACAAATTGCCATTAGAATTTCACTAATAACAACTCCTGCCCCGGAGTAATACCGTCGTTCTTTTCTCAGAATACCCGAGTTCCTGACTTGATATCTTTCTATTTTTGCAGGTGCCTTTTACCGGAAATAATTTTGGAGAATTGCGGGAAAATGTCTTCCATGAAGAACCCGAACTTCCAGCCAATCTGGATAATGAAACCAGTATGGTGATAAAACTGGTAAGTGCCGTATCTACAAGCCTACACTATAGCCAATAGAAATGTAGAATAAAACAGTAGAATAAACTTGTTGTAGTTTCCGCTTTCATTCAGCTTTGGGCCTGTGTGTAATTTTTATTTGTGTTTGTTTAGCTCTTAGACAAAGACTGTATAAGCCGGCTCGGATCACTTAGAAACGATGGAGAAGAAGTGATGAATTGTAGCTACTTTGATGTAAGTTCTATTTTATACCTGTTGCAGGGCAGTTGTACTGAGGAATGGGGGGCAGCAGGGTCGGACTGGGCTGGTGGGACACAGGTAAAAACCCGGTGGGCACTGCTGGCCCAGATCCGCTCCCCCTGCCTGAAACTTTATGCTCCCTCATCTCCCCCCCCGCCCGACCAATAGAAAAAAAGCAGGTACGTGCTGGTCGGGGGCAGGGGAGAGGCGGATGGAGGAGGGCTGGTGAGGGGGGTCCTGGAATTGGCAGAGGGAGGTCAGGGGGTCAGGGGGGGTGTACATGCCCTGATGTGGCAGCCCCTGTGGGTCTGAACCCCCCTAGTCCAACACTGGGATGCAGATATCTCCAGACATAACTGCAAGGCAGACACTTTATATTCCTCTGCTGTGTTCTATGAATCTAATGATGGAGTTCATATTGCTATATAGGCACAACTTATTCAATATTTAATGTAACACGTTTTTCTTTGTATTTATAGCCAATAATGTGGGAAGCTCTTATGGCCAAGCAAGTGCGAGCCCCATTCATCCCTAGCCCGGATGATACTAGAGAAGAGGACAGTGAGGGGGGGATTGTAACCCCCCATGACTCTATGTCCCAAATATCCCCAACTGCACAAAAGGCCTTCAGAGGATTTGATGAGTTCCCTGAAAACTCCTGAAACTGATGCCAACGATGTACTGACGGAAAATGAGCAAAACTCCCAGAAGCCAGAAGAATATTTATGTTTTTATACAGCTTTTTCATTTATAGATCTATTTTTATACAAAAGGTTTTATATATTTATACAAATATTTTTATATATCTATTTTTATGAAACATGTGTAAAACCAAATAGATGTTTATAATAAAAGCAATAAACTATTAGAAGTGTGTGGAATGGTTATTGTTAGATGGTTGGTTGAAGCTGTGAGACTTCATTACATGAGTCAGTCAATGCAGGAGGCAGGTGAGGAGTAAGTGTAAATAAATCAGGGGTGTAACTGCAGAGGAGGGGGGACAGGAGAGTAGTGGGACCAGCATGGCCCTAATTAATGAGACATCTTGTTGAGTTTAGTACAATTCACCAATATTCCGGGGCCCTAATTTGGATTTGCTGTGGGGCCCAGGAACATCCAGTTACATCACTGAATTGAACAATATGTATTTTGTAACTTACACTGGATTTTAAGTAAAGTGTTTAAATGAAAGAAAATATGACATTTTGTTAATGATGAACCCCCTCCTGTTTGAAGTTCACTTCTCCAATCACCAACATTGGGTGAATTTGTACGTTGGCAGCAATGCCATGACAACCAGTCGTTACTATGATTTTGCTCTGCACTCCTGCTCTTGGGGTTTCCATTTGGGTCTGGGGGGCAAGGGTCAGACTAGGGAGCAGTGTAGGGTGTGTGAGGTCAGTGCAGTATTTGTGGGCTCCGTGTGTCTGAATTCAGGACAACATTTTGCCTTTTAGCACAGACACTGGATTGGGCAGAGGCCAGTGGGTTGTCTTTTTTCTTGTTCTCTCCTTCTCTCTTCTCATTTCTTTCTTCCTTCTTTTTTCTCCCCATGTCTTATATACACATTGTCTCCTCCATTCTGTTCTCTCCTTTTCTGCTTGTTTTTTCTCCTTCTCGCTTCCCTTCTCCATTCAATTCCATTCTTTCCTTCTTTCCTTGTTCTCTCAACTTCTCTTTTCCCTTTTCCCATCTACTCTCCCCTTTTCTCTTTGTTCTCTCTCCTTCTCTCTTCTCTTCTGCTCTCTCCTTTTCTCCTTATTCCTTCTCTCTTCCCTTTTCTTTCCTTTTCTCCTTATTCCTTCTCCTTCTCTCTTCACTTTTCCCTTCTTTTCTTTCCTTTTCTCCTTGTTAATGGACAAACAACTGGTTTCTTCATTAGACGGAGTATATCATTGTACTTATAGGAGTCTAAAGGTAGAAATATTAAATCTCCAGCATCAAGTTGCTGTGAGTTACAAAACACTTCATCCTCAGCCAAATGATAGAAGCTGTACAAAAAATAAAACAACATCATGGCCATCAGTTTCCCATCCATAAACATTTGGATCAAACAATTATTCTTATTAACTAGTGTATCATTAGAAATACAATTTACATAAATATTAAATATAATTACACTACAGATTAAGTGCTCAGTGTCAAGGAGACAAAAGGATGGAGGACCCTACCCCGGAGGGCTTACAGTCTAAATGGGAGGGTAATTTACAGACACAATTTGAATGTGTTCAATCCTAAAGTAACACCTGAAAGCCCATTCATAAGAGTCTGTGTGATGTTCCAGCAAATAAACAGTTAAAGACAACAAATAAAAATGCTTTGAAGGAATGACAATATAATGTTCTGTTGCCCTGCACTGGTAAAAATGGAGTGTTTGCTTCAGAAACTCTACTATAGTTTATATAAACAAGCTGCTGTGTAGCCATGGGGGCAGCCATTCAAGCACAGGATACACAGTAGATAACAGATAAGTACTACTATAGTTTATATAAACAAGCTGCTGTATAGCTATGGGGGCAGCCATTAAAACACAGGATACACAGTAGATAAGAGATAAGTACTACTATAGTTTATATTAACAAGCTGCTGTGTAGCCATGGGGGCAGCCATTCAAGCACAGGATACACAGTAGATAACAGATAAGTACTACTATAGTTTATATAAACAAGCTGCTGTATAGCTATGGGGGCAGCCATTAAAACACAGGATACACAGTAGATAAGAGATAAGTACTACTATAGTTTATATTAACAAGCTGCTGTGTAGCCATGGGGGCAGCCATTCAAGCACAGGATACACAGTAGATAACAGATAAGTACTACTATCGTTTATATAAACAAGCTGCTGTGTAGCCATGGGGGCAGCCATTCAAGCAGAGGATACACAGTAGATAACAGATAAGTGCTACTATAGTTTATATAAACAAGCTGCTGTGTAGCCATGGGGGCAGCCATTCAAGCACAGGATACACAGTAGATAACAGATAAGTACTACTATAGTTTATATAAACAAGCTGCTGTGTAGCCATGGGGGCAGCCATTCAAGCACAGGATACACAGTAGATAACAGATAAGTACTACTATAGTCTATATAAACAAGCTGCTGTGTAGCCATGGGGGCAGCCATTCAAGCACAGGATACACAGTAGATAAAAGATAATTTCTACAGAATCTCATTGTATACTACAAAGCGTATCTGTTATCTGCAGTGTATTCTGTGTCTTTTCTCCTTTTTCCAGCTTGAATGGCTGCCCCTGTGGCTACAAACCAGCAGCTTGTTTATATAAACAATTGAGCAGGAAGGGGAGGAGCATTCTGGCAGTGAGTAGGTACAGGGACTGCCATCTTGTTAGAGGGAAAGAGTAGGCCAATAGTCAAGTGGATTTTTTTTTCATTTCAGGCATATACAGTAAATACAGTACATAGTAGAAACAAAATGACTTTCCTCCAGAACCCCCCGGTGATTTGCCTGGCAAATTAGTGATTCACAAGGGCGTGGCTTGGATGAGCTCCGGATAGCACGCAGTGGTGAGAGCTCCGCTACAGATACCCTGTTTTTTACCCTGAAGTGAGCTATTTTGAGTGAAATTTAACTGGCATACAGATGAAGGCTGGTCAAGCTTCAGGCACTGATACCATGAGGCGCAATAGAGGCAATCCTCCTAAATCAAAATTGACGGATCAAGAGGGTGAGGATTTCCAAGATGGCGACGCGTTGAAATCAACCTCGTCTTACTCGGTGGAGGTGTAGCAGCCCAAATCGCATCAAACTTCGGCGAAACTGAGTAAGTTTGCGAGATCTTCCCCTCCAGCTCCCTCAATGCAGTCATCCCCAATATGTAATTCTGCCGCTACAAAGAAGGCGCCGGTGGTGGCTCCGACCCCTGAGGCCCAAATAACTGAACCGACCCTGTCAGAGGTAATGCTCCTTATTTCACAAAATCACACTACTGTGGTGCAGAAATTGGAAGAACTGGGCACTAGTTTTGCGATTCTCAAGCAAGATATGCACAAGTTGAGAGAGCGCACGATTGAAACGGAGCGCCGTATCTCTGATATGGAGGACACAGTCCAGCCTATGCCACGCAAACTAGAGCAAGTGACCCGCCATCTTAATGCCTTGGAGACTCGGGCGGATCATATCGAAAATCGGTTAAGGTGCAATAATATCAGGGTTGTTGGCATGCCGGAAAAAGTGGAAGGTAACAATATGGAGCACTTTGTAGAAAATTGGCCGGTTACGGAATTCGGGTGTGAAAATTTCACTGCTACATTTGTGATTGAACGGGCCCATAGGGTCCCTGGGCGTGCCCCTCCACCTGGTGCCCCAGCAAGACCGATTGTGGCGAGGTTATTAAATTACAGGGACATTGCATTGACTGCTGCCAGGAAGGCGGGAAATATTATGATGGAGAATCACAGAATATCTCTTTATCCGGACTTTTCGTTGGAAGTACGTAAGCAACGCCAAAAGTACGCCTCAGTGAAAGAAGCTTTGAGGAAATGCCAAATTACGTACGCCATGCTATTTCCAGCAAAACTGCGGGTGGTTACAGGCGACAAGGTGTACTTCTTTAATAACCCAGAGGAGACACATGAATGGCTTGACCGTCAGCCGCACAATTCGCACAGTCATCAACCATCGGAGGCATCTCCTGGACGACCACAACAGAAGGATACCTGATGAGGTTTATTTTTCCTTTTTCAAATTGCCTACAATTTAGCTCACTCAATAGGCTATGTTAAAAAGCGATGAGCGCCACTTTACTTCTAGGTTATTTGGGTAGTGTACTGCCGGTCTGGACTCAGACTGAAGATTCAGGAGGGGTTTTTTTTTTTTTGTTACTCTCTCCTCCTCTTCCCACGTCTCAGTAGGAAACCTTTTTTTAGTTTTTTTTTATGGGTTCATACTTGTCCGCAATTGGGGTGGTCAGGTGGGGTGGGAGGAAGTGGGGAATTTCTTTTGTTCTGGCCAATCATTTTCCATATCGGAAAGATCTCTACGAAGGAATACAAGCGGTTTTTTGTCGACTTTTATGAAGAGTGACACAGGCTCTGGGTTACAGGTAACTTGGAGTAACACTCTGGGAAAGATGATTTACTTGAATAATGGCTAATCTAACTTTCCTATCCTGGAATGTCCGGGGATTGAGAGACTCTGTTAAGAGGCGTCTAGTATTTAACTTTATCAGGCAGCATAAACCACAGGTTATTCTGTTGCAAGAAACTCATGCTGATATACGGGTACAACAGGCACTTCGGAGGCCTTGCTTAGCTGACTCGTATCATTCCATGCATTCTACGTATTCGAGGGGGGTGTCCATAATGTTTGCTAAGTCATCGAATTACTCCGTGAGCAAAGTAAATTGTGATAAGGAGGGTCGATACATAATTATTCTGTGTATGCTGCATCACAAAATGTTTATTGTTGTAAATGTATATAATCCTCCCCCCTTTTCCGACACATTACTATTCCACGTTATGGAAAAAATAGCTACGCTATCTTTAGCACCATTGCTCTTGATGGGAGACTTTAACTCTGTTATGCATGCTGACGGGGATAGGTTAAAAGGGGGTTTGCGCTCTACCTTTGCATTGGCCACTTGGGCTAACACTTTTACATTGACAGATTTATGGAGAGCCAAACACCCTGACAAGAAACAATTTACATGTTTCTCAGCATCACATAGTACTATGTCTAGGATTGATTTAGCTTTGGGCAACCCTGAATTTACCAGTTATTTAGAGAAAATTGAAATTTTGCCGGTTAGAATATCAGATCATACTCCAATTTTACTGCAGGTTATTAGTTTAACCTCTCCGATTAATAAGCTCTGGAAACTTAGCAGGTTCTGGACTGAACAGCCTAAAATAACCGATGAGGTGAATGAGGATCTTAAGGAACATATTAGTATTAATGAGGGCACGGCATCCATGCAAATTGAATGGGATACCCTTAAAGCATATTCTAGAGGGAAATATATCTTGTGTATAAAGCAATATAATAAGACTGCCCTTCATAATATAGCAGATATCCAAAAACAGCTATCCCTGGCAGAAACTCTCTTTGTTCAAAACCCTACCCCGGAGACCAAACAAGACTTCCAACTTATGTTGCAAAAACATGGGCTAGCCCAAACTCAGGTGGTCAATAAACAATTGTTATATCATCGTGCAAATGTTTTCGCTTCCGGGGGAAAAGAATGGGAAATTATTGGCATTGTTAACTGAACTAGATAGAGCCAGTATTACTATCCCTGCCATCCAGGATAGTCAAAATGATGTAGTTACTGCCCCGGTTAAAATGAATGAGGTGTTTGTGTCATATTATAAGCACCTTTATTCCTCCAAAATTCAGCACAGCCAGAGTGACATTTTCAATTACTTATAAAATATTCCGTTACCCCAGTTAGGGACCCAGGAAAGGGAGTTTCTGAACCAACCAATTACTGATCAGGAAATTTTGGATGCTATATCTGCTTTCCCCCCTGGGAAATCACCAGGGTTAGATGGTTTACCGTCAGAATGGTATGGGATACATGGGACATTGGTAATGCCAAAATTGAAAAAGTCGTTTAACAATGTTTTGGAGGGGGTAGCACTGCCGAGTTCCATGAGTGAAACATTGATCACATTACTTCTCAAACCTGGAAAAGACCCTTTGCACTGTTCGTCGTACAGGCCCATTTCGTTGATTAATGTCGATGCCAAAATTTTGGCAAAAATACTTTCCAAACGCCTTAATCAAGTTATACACTCTGTAATCTCAACTGATCAAACAGGTTTTATACCTGGCCGGTCCACAGATATCAACTTAAGACGCCTGTATACTAACATAGCAGTGAATCACGATAACAGTGGCCATAGAGTAATAGTAGCGCTTAATAACGAAAAGGCGTTTGATTCTGTCGAATGGATCTACCTATGGGAAATATTACAGGTTATGGGCATGGGAAATCATTTTTTGAAGTGAGTTAAGGAGCTGTACCACCAACCTAAAGCCAAGGTGAGAACCAATCAAAATATCTCTGATTTATTTGATGTTGCTAGGGGAACTCGGCAGGGCTGCCCGCTCTCGCCCTTGCTATTTGCTATAGCAATGGAGCCGTTGGCTATGTTGGTAAAAGAAGATGTGGAAATATCAGGTTTAAGAGTTGGATCCCATGTTGAAAAAATTGCAATGTACGCAGATGATACCTTGTTATTTTTGGAAAGTCCGTATTTACCGCTTACGAAAGCATTGGATTTGATTAATACTCACACTGCCTTCTCTGGCCTTAAGATTAACTGGTCAAAGTCTACAATTTTTCTGATAGACCAATTTCACCCAGACCTCTCCCTTATGCAAACCGATATGGAATGGGTGGATACGTTTAAGTATTTAGGAATTTGGATAAATAAAGATTTACACAAATTTCTTGATTTGAATCTGAGTCCACTCTTGCAATTGTTGGGAGTAAAAACAAAAGCGTGTCCCAGATTCCATTAACAGTCCTAGGTAAAATGAATTTATTCAAAATGGCACTTCTACCCAAATTTACTTATGTTTTTCGGCAAACCCCGGTTTCTATCCCAAACTCATTGTTTAAAAAGCTGGATTCCCTTCTTACTACTGTTTATTGGGCGAATAATCACCCTAGAGTTTCTCTATCTACCCTTCAATTGCCCTCTGAAGCTGGCGGTTTAGCTGCTCCTAATATGCGCTCGTATTATTTATCTTCTAGACTAGTGACTGCATGGTGGTGGGTGTCCCCCTCAGGGTCAAACGCTGCTACCATTTTGGAATCTCACATTCTTGGGTCCTCAGAAGCTTTAAAAAATCATTTGCTAACGATACCTGATCCTCAACTTTGGGCGAAACATCAAATAAAGTACATTGATGATATAATTGACCAAGGGAAATTAGTATCTTTTAACGATCTTAAATACAAATTTAGTCTTCTGAATCGAATGTTTTTCAGGTATTAACAGCTACATCACGCTACCCAGGCCCAGCTACCTTTTCCAAACATAGAAACTAGTCCCATCAGGTTAGAGGATTATGTCCATACCCAAGGATTGCGTAAACCTATGTCCCAATTTTATAAATTGATCAGTCCCTATGCCACAAATACTTCCCAAGTTATATTTGAAATGGAATGTAGATATACCTACGTTAACCCCAGATTTGTGGGAAGAAGTCTTGGAGTCAACGTTTCTGTCTCTTATAAGTGTTAGGGATAAAATGATACAATTTAGATATTTACATAGGACCTACCTCACACCACACAGGTTATCCTTGATCTCCAACACCATTCCTGATGAATGCCCTAAATGTCATCAAACCCCAGCCTCTTTTATGCATATGGTCTGGTCATGTTGTAAGCTCCAAATATTCTGGAAAGAGATTCTAGCTGAATGTATGGAGGTTTCTTCTATCCCTTTGACTCTGGACCCTCTACCTATTCTGCTTAATTATGTTGAATGTATAACCCCTTTACGTAAAACTAGAAGTCTCCTGTCGGCATTATTTGTCTATGCCAAAAAATTGATAGCTATTAACTGGAAGGCTACAGCAGTGCCTACAAAAGAGCAATGGATAGCTATGGTAAATAACAATATTCCCATGTATAAATTAACGTACTTCAAAAGAGGCTGTCCGGCTAAGTTTGATGCTATTTGGAATGACTGGATGGATGCACACCTCCCCCAAAATAGGTAGATGAGAAACCCAAGTGGAGAAAACCCTGAGCTTGGAATGGAGTTCTTCTTTGTTGTTGACAAATCTAAGAGATTAATCGAAAACGAAGGTTATACACCTCTTGGTTTAGGTATGGTTGGCCGCCAGTTTGGGGGAAATATTTTGGGTGCATATACTTGTGTATACAACACTGCATGTAAGTTCATGTTTCTAAATGACATTGGCTGCTGTGAAGATATGGAATAACAGAGTTATTGTCTTTAATGCATATCCATTGCAACGTATGTAATGTGTAAAATGTATGTCAATGATTGTTACACGCTGATATCTGATTGTGTCAACGTTTATTGAGCATGAACATGGTTGTATATGCACTTGGGAAAATTCAATAAAAAAAATTGTTAAAAAAAAGAAAAATTAGTGCATGGCACCCACAGCATTCAGCACCAGGAGTGGATTTATTGAACCTTTTGGGCTCCTCCTCCTCTAAACTTGGAACCCTGCTCTCATGTAGGCTTGCGGTGCTTCTCTTGCACAAAAATATAGGTTTAACTACTTGACACTTGACTATAGGAACAATATAGTGCCCAGGTTTCTGTTGGTTTCCCCAGAGCCAGTTCTATTTCTAATATCTAATCGAAACTCTCAATAAATATGCTCCCCAGACCCCCCGGCAGCTGAGAGAAGGATGAGGATTTATACATCTTGGGATTGTCCCCCCCTGCCAAACATCTCTGTGTTGTACACTCCCTGCATATTATATACACTTGGGTCCTTAGCTGGGACATTTCTGTGCAGAGAGGACACATGTTTAGTCCATTAGAGTGCAGATGGCATGTGATGGGATTCTGCGTGTTGTCATTATGTTCCACCCATGTCACATGCAGCCTTCTGGGAGTCGCAGCTCAAACGGCTCCATAAAGGGATGTTTAGGGCTTAGTCACCTCTACTGTGCTTATCCCCAAAACAATCCCTGTGCTTTACTTGCCTTTATCAGAAGCTCCCAAAATAAAGGAAACACATGCAAGACTTTGGCACAGACACAGAAAGGGTCAAAGATCTGGGCACATTGTGGCCCCCAGTTGCAGATTACTATAAGGCAATCCTACAGGACACCAGAGGCCCATGGTTTCCAGGGTTCCATCAATATAAAGCAGGAAGGGGGTGGACATAAGGTGGATTAGGGGTGGAGCAGGGGGACCACCCAAGGTCCAAGTCAATGTTAATTCATTCCTGGTGACATAGATACAATACACCAAATACTGTACAGCAGAAATTATTTCTGGTTCAAATACTTTAGGAAAAGGCCAGTGCTTCCAAGAAATCCCATGGGAAAGAGAGCAGCCCAGACACAGGAAGTGCAGAGAATCATGACAATCTATAGATTATTCCTGACTGTCAAAGGGATCAAAAGTGATCCCATCAGAAAAGGGTTGCTCGGTTGGGTCCTATTGTATTGTATTGGTCTCTGTGGTAAAGTTGTGTGATGGAACAAGAGTTCCCTCTGGTGGCAAAGTTCAAATTAGTGGGTTCATTAAATACTGTTCCTGGCTTCATATTTCTGCCCCTGCCTGGCATGGGAAAGGTAATACATATAGATAGTCTATTTGGTAAGTAATGGGGGAGGATGGTGTCAAATACCCCTAGAAGGGCTGATACAAATGAATGTATTTTTCTTCCCAAGCCAACTTAGTTTTGAACCAATGGTTTCCGAGCTGTGGCCCTGCAGCACCCACCTCCCACCTGAGGAGGAACCAGAATCTGGGCTTGAAGGGACCTGAGCTGTAGTCAGTTAGGGTGAGATTGGGGGGAATTGGAAGCTGATATTGAAGGAAGCAATGGCAGTTCAGCAAGACAGAGACCTGTTCATGTGTGTACTGAGCATACAGCGCCCGGCCAACTAGGAAGTGTGCCAAAGACAAGAGAATTATCACAGCCACCTACCCCTGCCATCTCTAGTGCAAGCAAATACAAGAGGTCCTTTGTACTCAACCCATTATCAATGACATTGAGACATTTTGTGCCTTAAGCGACTAAAAAATACCTTACCCTATAAAGAAAACAGGGATTGTTTGTCCATATATTGCAATATTTAAGCTGACTAACTACATAAATCCCCTACACAAGAGCAACATGCAGGGGAGTGCTGGAGTGACATGATTTTCTTAGAAATTTGCAGTGGGTCTTTATTTTTTATTTTTTGTGGTTTTTGAGTCGTTTAGCTTTAGTGTGCATTTCTTGTGTATAAATCTAGATGCATGTTGCTTCCCTGCAGATTGTTTCTACCCTTAATCTGACCCTGATAACTCACATGATTATTCTGTATTCCTGACCGCTAACATTTCTACTTGATTGTGAATGGATAATGTTCTAAGTGAGAGCAAGAAGCCATCAGTGGTGCAATTCAGTGCTACTGGGCCCACAGCAAACTGATTTTAAATCTTCTAAACTTACATAAGTTTTAAATATATATATATATAGAATTTGTTAATTAATTAGGGCCTTGTGGGGTCCTCTCCACCACAGGATCTGCTTCTTCTATAATTGCACCCCTGGGCCCTGTCACTTTGGTTGGGACAGACCTACAAAAACTGAACAGCAAAATTGCCCCTGGATTTCTTTCTTGCTATTGAGTTGACATGTCATGCACTTTCCTTATCTATTGGATGTTGTTACCTGTGTCTCCAATGTGTTTCACATCTCAGGTTAGGCCCAATGTGTATTTGGGTTCTTGGCCTTTACACTGGATTCCCTGGATAACACTCCCTCATAGGCTGGTATTAATAGAAGACAATGCCAACTAACCCCCATGTGCCTATGAAGGCTGACAGTTATGAGTCATCAGATAAAGGTGCTCAGGGTTTACCCCCCACCTCTCAGGTTGGCCTTCTGTCTCTCCCCATCTTTGACCCTCTGTCTGTCCTGTATCCCAGCATCCTCCAGTGGCTCTTTGGCTGGTGACATTGCCCAACGACGTCCAACAGGGAACAGACAATGGCTTCCAGGGATGGCTGCTGGGGGCACAAAGAGACAGGCTAAGGGCCCAGAATAGAGGTGGGTGCCCAACTGTAAAGATCTTTCAGGAACCTAGAAGGCCCCCAAGACATTTTCCAGCTCTTCATAATGAGCGACTAACTCTACTGATGAACCTCCAGCTCTCACTTCCTCTAGTGACTGCCCTGCCCAGGAAACTAATGTGTGCCCTCATTATCCTGCAAATCAGCCAATATCTAGCAAATGATTATACAGTCTGAATTCAGCAATGCCGAAATGGGAAACAGATGTCTCTCCAGCTAATTGGATCTCCTGCCCCTCAGGTCCTTTTGCATCATCATCCCACCCCTGCACACAATTGCCCGCCCCTTCACTATTTAACTGTATATAAGGTGGCACTGGTCAGGCCTGGACTGGCAATCTGTGGGTTCTGGCAAATGCCAGAGGGGCTGCTGTATGGTTCCATAGAAAGTTACCATATAGTGGGCTGGTAGGGGGCTGTATGGGATCAAGTGGGCCTTGGTACTTGGAATGACAGGGCCTATTTTGACTCCCAGTCCAGGCCTACTAACTCTACTGATGGCAATCCTATCAGGGTGTCTGGCTGCTGTTGTTTGGACTTTGCATCCTCCCCTGCCAGTGATTATTGAGCCCAATGTGACTTATCTGTATAATTGTTGCCTATTGAGTACAACACTTGATCTATTATGTGACAAAATAAATAAAGGATATCAAATAAATAAAATAAGGATAACAAAAGTTATGATGTGATTAATTATTTTCCTTTGACTGAATCAGCTTTAAGGTTGTTTTCTATTCTCTCCCTGTCTCAAGCACCCCAAATAACATGATCTGTTCAACCGTTTTTGTTTGAACCAAAAAACCGAAACTCTTTCCTTTTTTTGTGTGTTTCTCAACCTTTAATAGAAATGTAGTCCCATGTAATTTGATATTCAGCTTACAAGTTGATCACATGATGTTTAATCCAGTTGTACATTGTGATGTCATAATGCCCCCAGGCTGTTGTTGATCAGTTGGTGTTTAGCTGCTGTTAGTGCTGATACCAACTGACTTTTCTTATTTTCAATTTCATCAACTTTGTAAGTACTTGGCTCTCTCTCTCTCTATCTATATATATAAATATATATTATACAGTATTCATGTTATTAATTAGTTTTTTCCATCTCATGGGATAATATGTAGGGAATACAGTCTGCATCCTACAGGTGTGTGTTTATGGGATGTTGATGTCAGGTGGGTCATGTGATACCATTATGATGTCATAATGCCCCAAGAGTATCAGGTGGATCATGTGATACCATTATGATGTCATAATGCCCCAAGAGACATATCATAAGTAACAAGCCATTGTTGATCAGTTGGTGTTTAGCTGCTAATCAGTGAGCATCGCTACTGTTAGTGCTGATATCAACTTACTTTTTATTTTCAATTTCATCAATTTCATCAATTTTATCGACTTTGTAAGTACTTGGCTCTCTCTATCTCTTTCTCTCTCTATATATATAATCTATATAGAAATATATATTGGTTGGTGTTTAGCTGTTAGTGTTGGTGTTTAACAGTTAGAATTGCTGTTGTCAGTGCTGATACCAACTGACTTTTGTTTTTAGAGTTTTTTCAACTTTAAATTGTAAGTACTTGGCTAAGGGGCTCATTTATCAATGTTCAAATTATAATTTGCACTGCAATTTGAATTGTTAGGTAATAATATGCATGAATTCAAATTATGGTTTCAAAACCTCAAATGTTTGAAATGTATTAAGCTAAAAAACACCCAAAAAACAAGAATGTTAAGCTTTGGCATCAGTGGGAGTTCTCCCAGTAAAACTTTTAGTGATTTTGTAAAAGTTTTGAGAGTTTGTTGACCTGCTGAGATTTTATTAATGATTTAATTCAATTGAGATTTTTATATTCAGTAGTTTCCATATTCAGTAGTTTCCATCTCATGGGATAATATGTAGGGAATACAGTCTGCATCCTACAGGTGTGTGTTTATGGGATGTTCATGTCAGGTGGATCATGTGATACCATTATGATGTCATAATGCCCCAAGAGTGTCAGGTGGATCATGTGATATCATTATGATGTCATAATGCCCCAAGAGACATATCATAAGTAACAAGCCATTGTTGATCAGTTGGTGTTTAGCTGCTAATCAGTGAGCATCGCTACTGTTAGTGCTGATATCAACTTACTTTTTATTTTCGATTTCATCAATTTTATCGACTTTGTAAGTACTTGACTCTCTCTATCTCTCACTATATATATATAATCTATATATAAATATATATTGCTTGGTGTTTGGCTGCTGAACAGTTAGAATCACTGTTGTTAGTGCTGATACCAACTGACTTTTGTTTTTAGATTTTTTTTAACTTTAAATTGTAAGTAGTTGGCCAAGGAGCTGATTTATCAATGTTCAAATTATAATTTGTACTGTAATTTGAATTGTTAGGTACTAATATGCATGAATTCAAATTATGGTTTCAAAAACTAAAATTTTTGAAATCTATTAAGCTAAAAAACACCCAAAAAACTAGAATGTTAAGCTTTGGCATCAGTGGGAGTTCTCCCAGTAAAACTTTTAGTGATTTTGTAAAAGTTTTGAGAGTTTGTTGACCCGCAGAGTTTTTATTAATCATTTAATTAAATTGAGATTTTTTATATTCATAATTTTAATAAATAAGCAAACGTCCTTGTTTTGTAAAATTACAAGTTTATTTGCGATACAAAAATGTAGTTAAAATTTCACAATTTTCGAAATTGGATAAACAGGCCTTCGAGTAGTTAAAAGAAGTAATAGTTTTGATATTTGCTGCATTTAATAATAATTTACTGGTCATCTGTCATATTTAATAGGGTGAAATTAAGATATATTATATATATATTATGTCTATGAAACTTTCCTTTCATTTTCTAAACTTTTACATAGAGGTATTACCTTACAATTAGCAGTTTATGAGATATATATTTATACATATAATTATAGTCTTGTTTACATTCTTCTAATGAAAATGTGAGATAATCAAATCTGAATCTGTTTATCCTGCAGAAACTATAAAAAATGTTACGAAGGATTCGATCAACGTGTCAAACTATACGGAACTTATTTCGACGTAAGAACAAGGTGAGGCGAATGTTACACATTTTTATTAAAGCAAATAGTTCTTGGGATCTAGTTCAGTATCCTTATTAGAGGTTTATTTCTTATATAAACAACCAGTATTAATAGAGATTTCTTACTGACATTTTTCTACTTTTATTTACAGATTCATCCTTTGATCTTGGACAATACCGTAAGTTGGCATTACATCTTTATGACTCTATGTATATATTTTAATTAAATTATATTTCAGATAAAATAAAATATATATATATATATCTATTTTAAATGCAGGAACCAATGATCTACAACGTGCCTACTCCTGTGAGTCTTTTCCAAGTGCCACAGTTGAGATTTCCAGAAGCACGAAGTGAAGAAGAAGAAGAGGCTGAAAAACAAGTGGAAGTAAAAGAAATTATGGAGAAAGCTAAGGTAGAACCCATGGAGATTCTCACCGAGATTGCTGAGGACACTGAAGAGGAATCTGACCACACCGAGGTCATAGAGATAGAAGAAGTGTCAAGCACATCTGAAAGTGAAGCTGATAACTCTACAGGTATGTTCTCCCATTGCCCTTCCAATATGAATCCAATATTAATACATTCTAAGAGTACCATGTGCATTGATCATGTAAATGTGTTTGGTTTTTGCAGATGCAGAAGGCACAGACAGTTCAGAGACTACTACTGACGATTCTGAGTGCCCTTCAGCTGCAGTGATTAGGGTTGTTGTGAAATCTACTGCTGTAAGTGCCTTTCAATCATTTTTTTATTGATGCAATAGAAAAGTTTTTCCAAATATGAAACCAAGATCATTCATAGATCCCATTCATTTGGGTCTCAAACAGACAAGACATAGAATCACTGAAGTGTTTAACATTTAAAGAATGAAGAAAGGAATTTTTTAACTCATTCTACTGGTATTTTACTTAGAATGAATGACTGGTACATCCACCTACTTGGTTCTTGGGGAACAGCAATTTCAATTTCTTTGGGAAACAGCTTTGTCAGCTAATTATGGCAGGTAGTAGAGACTTGCAATGGGTCGGGTATCTGGTGGTACCTGCAGAATGCCTGCAAAATACTCCCACCCTCGCTGATCTAGCTATTTGGTTTACCCAAATGGACCCGTGCAGGACTCTAACGGGTAGATGTTTCCCTTGCTTGCCAGTTTAGCACCTCTAGAGCAGCTCTAGAGTAATTCTTGTTATGTGCAATTCCCCATTCCTATTTTCACTTTAGCACTTGATGGTCTGTATTGTTGCATATCATCTGATCTTTCAATATTTATCTTTACAGGGCATCACCAGCAACGTAGATAACCCTACTGATATTGAGCCAAGTCCTGGGGTAATACTAATAATGGTACAAGAAGCCAAGAAACCTTCAGGTATAGTATATGATGGGTCATTGGTTTGTGCTTAGTTCCTGCACAATAAATAACCAATCTCTGTTACTGTATATAAATACATATACTAATTTACATGTCTCTTATTTTATTTTTGTCCTTTCTCAGATGAGCCCAAACCATTATTATCTGCGAAACATTTCCTTGCGCCTTCCCCAGGCAGTGAAAGTTCATTATCACTAGAGACGGAATATCTGCCAGAGGAGTCTCATATAAGACAGGAGAGTGATAATGAATTACAGACTGAATATCCATCACAAGAGTCAGAAGAAACGAGCGGAAATACCTCTGTTTCTCTATCAAAATACTTAGATATTAGTATCAAAAGTGTGTCTGAGTATCTGCCACAGAAATCGGATGTAAGTACAGCGTGTTCTATTGGTCAGCAAGTGTTCAGTATATTTTCTCTTGTTGTGCCTAAAATATTGTGATTTTTATCTTTACAGGACTCAAGTAGAAGATCAGTTAAGCTGAGCAGACCAGGTACAGTATTTATGTCTGTTTCTCTTATAGTGAGCAGCTACATGACACAAGTATCAGTATGTCCTCCATGTTGGATTCCTCACTGTTCCCATAATATTTATAGTCACATACTTTTATTAGATGCTAAATTTGTCACACATAGAAAACAAGATAAAGTAAATCAATGTTCTAATTCAATCCAACTTGAGTTAACCCATGGGTGACAGGTACCTATACCAATAATAAACCCATACTCTGTACAACCCAAAGCAAAGTAATTACAATATTTTATTTCATTTTTGCAGAATATCACATACCAGCAAACAGTCTGGTCGGTGGCTCTGTTTCTCCAAACAGAGAGCCAGAAAGCTCAGAGAAGGATTATATTGAGAAACTTGAAATCGTAAGTACCTAATATTGACATATTGATGACATCTTGTAATTGATGTAATTCTGAATTCATTAACAGCTGTTACATAATATGATTAGGGATGCACTGAAGCAACTAGTTTAGGATTCAGCCAAATCCCAAATCTTTTGTGAATGATTTGGCCGAATACTAAACCGAATCTGAATTAAAATTATGGAAAGAAGGAGGAATGAGAACCTCGACGCAAGGTTAAAAAAATGTTGAAGTCCTTGTTTGTGTGACGACAAGTCACATGATTTTTTGGATTCAGATTCAGTTCGGTCAGGCACTTGGATTTGTCCAAATCTGCTGAAAAAGGCAGAATCGTGGCCGAATCCCAAGCTCAATCCTGGATTCGGTGCATTCCTAATAGTCATAATTATGAGATAATAATGTTTCTAGAACTTAATAACTGCATTACTTCTCGCCAGAATTGACCTTTTTCCCATAAAGGATGTGAAATAATAGAGAATCTTCTTGTTCTTTAGCTTTCTCAGGCTCCACCCAATTCTGTGATTTGTGCTCGTCCCTCTCAGATTGGGGAGAGATCGGACAGTGAATGTTCAGAAAAATTATCACCAGACTCAATGTAAGTTATAATGTTACCTGCCCAGTTCTTTCTTTAATCCTTTTAATGGAAACCCCAATCCTCAATCCTACAAAGACCAACATTCTATTCTTCTTTTCTTTCAGTGATTCTCCGACCCCTGCTATTCCCTCTATTCCAATTGAGGATTTCCAGTTCTGCGAGTGGCTTGGCAGTGGAAGCTTTGGACAAGTGAGTAGCTCATCCCTAATGAAGATTAGGCTATTTATTTGCATATTTATTGAAATTTCATGAACTTGCTCTTTTTTTTCAGGTCTTTAAGGCAGTACATAAAAAGTCTGGAAAAACGGTCGCCATCAAAAAGATGGAAAAGAAAAATATTTTGCAAAGTCATATGATTAACAGGTTGGTATATTAGTGAAGCATCTCCATGATCTTTAATATCCTTTACACTACTCTTATATACACGTTATACGTTCCTGTAAGCTCCACATACACACAACTCCTGTGAGCATTATAATTACTGGCGATATTTGCACGAGTGTCAATGCAACTTGTCTATTTAACATAAAAACTGTTGAGGAATTAATTTTGTCATTTTTTCCTCCAAACTAATATCATTGGATAACTGTCACATTAAAGGGGGCTTCACCTTTAAGTTAACTTTTAGTATGTTATTGAATGGCCAATTCTAAGTAACTTTTCAATTGGTCTTTATTGCTTAAGTTTTATAGTTTTTTTAGTTATTAGCTTTTTTTGGAGAACACTGATCAGCTATTAAATGGTTCTAGAAGGAAACTCATTTCCTTTCTCCTGACTTGTTGGTTGGTTTATGTTTCAGACTTTACCTGGAAAGGGACATATTAAGGCTGGTGAGGATTAGAAGGAACCCTTTCCTGGTGAGCTTATTCTGCTCCTTCCAGAGAGAACACCATGTATACATAGCCATGGAGTTTGCTGCTGGAGGAAATTTGGAATCCCGGTTGAAGAACGGAGCACTGCCCCCAAGCGACACTTTGTAAGTATCATTGGGTCACTTTGGTACATTCACATGGGCTTGTAGTACTGCACTTTCTTCTTATAGATACATCTTCCACATTTGTAAATGCAACTGAAATATGTGTTTTGTCTTGCAGATTCTATGCCGCCTGCATCGTCCTTGGGATTAAGTTTTTACATGAATATCGCATCGTCCACCGGTAAGAGAATTAAAAAGGGAATTTAATTTTCAGGGGTTATATTTTTTTATATTTTTATTATGAGGCAGAATAAAGTGGCCTCTTACAGGTGCGGAAAGGAGGGTTCTGAATTCTAGGTCAATATTAGATATGGCCTATATATAAGGATGGGGGGTCATTCTCTAGTTCTCTGTTCAGAAACCAAAGGCTTTGCTGATCATGTTATTTCTTTCCCTCCAGAGATTTAAAGCCTGCAAATATTGTCCTAGACAGTGATGGATATGCCAAAATTGCAGATTTTGGGTTGTGCAAAGCAGGTAAGATATCCTGGTATTTTCTACATGTATGTGATCCATTATCCTGAAAACCCAATATCCAGAAAGGCCATCTCCCGTAGACTCCATTTTATCCAAATAATCCGAATTCTTAAAAATGATTTCCCTTTTTGGTGTAATAATAAAACAGTCGCTTGTACTTGATCGCAATTAAGATATAATTAATCCTTATTGGAGGCAAAACCAGTCTATTGGGTTTATTTAATTTTTATATGATTTTCTAGTAGACCTAAGGTATGAAGATCCAAATTACAGAATGATCCAAGTTACAGAATGATCCATTATCCAAGAAACCCCAGGTCCCAAGCATTCTAAATAACAGGTCCCATACCTGTAACATATATAATAGACAATTAAATTCTCATATAAATTATAACTTTGGTCATTTTAATTGACTATAATTGATCTTCTCCATTGGCCTCTATGTATCACATGCACCTTTATAGCTGTTAGTAGATTAGTCCCATTCATTGATTAGGAACTAACCCAGTTTTCCTTGTACTTAAGGTATTGGCTACAGAGATGAAATGACCTACCCATGTGGAACGGAGTGTTACTGGGCTCCAGAAATGTTTGCAGAAAGAAACTACAGGAGAAGCGTGGACTGGTGGGCTTTAGGCATAATCATCTATAAAATGGCCGTTGGCTACGTGAGTATAAAGCCGTCACTAATAATCCCATTAGGTTCTACAATGCTGTCTATTTACTTTATTCTATTGAAGAGACTCAAATTGTAAAGATCTCACTCTGCTCCATCACCCGCCCAGACCCGCTCCCTGCTTGAAATATTGGCTCTGCCGGGTGAAGGAAACAGTGGGCACGGGGGTCCCGAGGGGGTTTGTGGCTGGAGGGGGCACAGAATACTTTTTGACTGGGGGCCCAGAGGTTTTTTTATTGGGTTCCTGAAGCAACAGGACCAGTGGTTTCTGGGTCCGCCAGTCCAATGTTGTGTTCCAGTGAAATATTCCATAAAATCTCTTTCAATTTCCCAGACAAATTGCCATTAGAATTTCACTAATAACAACTCCTGCCCCGGAGTAATACCGTCGTTCTTTTCTCAGAATACCCGAGTTCCTGACTTGATATCTTTCTATTTTTGCAGGTGCCTTTTACCGGAAATAATTTTAGAGAATTGCGGGAAAAGGTCTTCTATGAAGAACCCGAACTTCCAGCCAATCTGGATAATGAAACCAGTATGGTGATAAAACTGGTAAGTGCCGTATCTACAGGCCTACACTATAGCCAATAGAAATGTAGAATAAAACAGTAGAATAAACTTGTTGTAGTTTCCGCTTTCATTCAGCTTTGGGCCTGTGTGTAATTTTTATTTGTGTTTGTTTAGCTCTTAGACAAAGACTGTATAAGCCGGCTCGGATCACTTAGAAACGATGGAGAAGAAGTGATGAATTGTAGCTACTTTGATGTAAGTTCTATTTTATACCTGTTGCAGGGCAGTTGTACTGAGGAATGGGGGGCAGCAGGGTCGGACTGGGCTGGTGGGACACAGGTAAAAACCCGGTGGGCACTGCCGGCCCAGATCCGCTCCCCCTGCCTGAAACTTTATGCTCCCTCATCTCTCCCCCCCGCCCGACCAATAGAAAAAAAGCAGGTACGTGCTGGTCGGGGGCAGGGGAGAGGCGGATGGAGGAGGGCTGGTGATGGGGGGCCCTGGAATTAGCAGAGGGGGGTCTGGTGGGGTTGTGCAGGCCCTGATATGGCAGCCCCTGTGGGTCTGAACCCCCCTAGTCCAACACTGGGATGCAGATATCTCCAGACATAACTGCAAGGCAGACACTTTATATTCCTCTGCTGTGTTCTATGAATCTAATGATGGAGTTCATATTGCTATATAGGCACAACTTATTCAATATTTAATGTAACACGTTTTTCTTTGTATTTATAGCCAATAATGTGGGAAGCTCTTATGGCCAAGCAAGTGCGAGCCCCATTCATCCCTAGCCCGGATGATACTAGAGAAGAGGACAGTGAGGGGGGGATTGTAACCCCCATGACTCTATGTCCCAAATATCCCCAACTGCACAAAAGGCCTTCAGAGGATTTGATGAGTTCCCTGAAAACTCCTGAAACTGATGCCAACGATGTACTGACGGAAAATGAGCAAAACTCCTAGAAGCCAGAAGAATATTTATGTTTTTATACAGCTTTTTCATTTATATATCTATTTTTATACAAAATGTTTTATATATTTATACATATATTTTTATATATCTATTTTTATGAAACATGTGTAAAACCAAATAGATGTTTATAATAAAAGCAATAAACTATTAGAAGTGTGTGGAATGGTTATTGTTAGATGGTTGGTTGAAGCTGTGAGACTTCATTACATGAGTCAGTCAATGCAGGAGGCAGGTGAGGAGTAAGTGTAAATAAATCAGGGGTGTAACTGCAGAGGAGGGTGGACAGGAGAGTAGTGGGACCAGCATGGCCCTAATTAATGAGACATCTTGTTGAGTTTAGTACAATTCACCAATATTCTGGGGCCCTAATTTGGATTTGCTGTGGGGCCCAGGAACATCCAGTTACATCACTGAATTGAACAATATGTATTTTGTAACTTACACTGGATTTTAAGTAAAGTGAAATTGAAAGAAAATATGACATTTTGTTAATGATGAATCCCCTCCTGTTGGAAGTTCACTTCTCCAACCACCAACATTGGGTGAATTTGTACCTTGGCAGCAATGCCATGACAACCAGTCGTTACTATGATTTTGCTCTGCACTCCTGCTCTTGGGGTTTCCATTTGGGTCTGGGGGGCAAGGGTCAGACTAGGGAGCAGTGTAGGGTGTGTGAGGTCAGTGCAGTATTTGTGGGCTCCGTGTGTCTGAATTCAGGCCAACATTTTGCCTTTTAACACAGACACAGGATTGGGCAGAGGCCAGTGGGTTGGCTTTTTTCTTGTTCTCTCCTTCTCTCTTCTCATTTCTTTCTTCCTTCCTTTTTCTCCCCCATGTCTTATATACACATTGTCTCCTCCATTCTTTTCTCTCCTTTTCTGCTTGTTTTTTCTCCTTCTCGCTTCCCTTCTCCATTCAATTCCATTCTCTCCTTCTTTCCTTGTTTTCTCAACTTCTCTTTTCCCTTCTACTCTGCCCTTTTCTCTTTGTTCTCTCTCCTTCTCTCTTCTCTTCTGCTCTCTCCTTTCCTCCTTATTCCTTCTCTCTTCCCTTTTCTCTTCCTTTCTTTCCTTTTCTCCTTGTTAATGGACAAACAATTGGTTTCTTCATAAGACTGAGTATATCATTGTACTTATAGGAGTCTAAAGGTGGAAATATTAAATCTCCAGCATCAAGTTGCTGTGAGTTACAAAACACTTCATCCTCAGCCAAATGATAGAAGCTGTACAAAAAATAAAACAACATCATGGCCATCAGTTTCCCATCCATAAACATTTGGATCACACAATTATTCTTATTAACTAGTGTCCTTTTATCATGTGATCCTCCCGAATGAGACTAGCACTCCTACATCACATCATGGGGCCTGTGTAGACCAATCAGGAGAGGTCTGTATCCACAGCAGGTGATACAAATAATTAGAATTAAAATTCACTTCGTAAAACAAGGGTTGATTTGCATAAGTGTCGTTAGATCTCCTCCTCTGGCAAATTACAATAGATGTGATTTTATGGAAATTGGATATATGTGAGTAACAGGAAAGTATAATACATAAATGTTTAAGAGTGACATTTGGGGATGACGGTATCAATTAACCCTTTAACTACCAATGGTATACATTATGTGTTGTCCAAAAATATATTTTCAGAACCGAATTTACCCTAATATGAAAATTTTATTCTATTACATCAATCATGATCTGTTACCCCCTCCATGTCCCATTAGGACCAGTTTTCATATGAGTAAGTGCCCCTGTAGGCACGAAACGCGTTAGGTCTTCATGTCCTAATACATTTTTCTACTTTTTATATTTGCCTCTTTATTTTTGGAGACCCTCACACCCTTTGGATACAGTGTTTTTGGTTTTTGCACCTTGGGACTGAGGTGTGAACTGTGAGTGTTTTCTCTATTATTTTTTCTAATATATATTTTTGTATCTTTACTTATCTAATATTTATTTGTTGAGTGGTACCATAGATACTTTTTGTTATGTGGCAGTAGCACAAACCAAAGTATTTTCAGTTTTCATATAATACTGATTTACTCTTGAGAACCCCCTTCAGATGTTCTAGAATTACAGCTCCCAGCACCAGCTGATTATTTCTCATAAACAGACACTGATATTCTACAACTACAATTCCCAACAATCTCACTTTTGTGTCTGACCAGCCAATAGATGAGAAGTTAAGGATTTCAGCACCTCCTGCCTATTTTACTGTGATATTTCAGGGCAGGTTATTTTTTGAGTAAATTCATTTTTTTTATTGGAATTTCCTGCAGCTGCTAAAACTGCTCGTTTGGGCTGAATCGGTTTATTGGGTTAATTAGAAACATGTCATGTGTTATAAAACAGACTCAATGCCCTTAGCTGGGTTTTCTATAGACTGTCTTTTGTTCTTTCTCTTACCCACTGAGAGGCCTGTCTATGGTTCTTGTTAGATGCTGCAATGGAGACACCTAGTGACTGGAGATATGGACAAGAAAAGCAGTTTAAAGAGGCAGTTTAACAAAATGTAAAATAAAGTACCCCCTACTGTAAATGATAAGGATATTAGAAGTCACTGAGGGGTTGTTCTGTGACCATATAAAGGCACAAGGCTGCAGGCTGAGTTATACAGGGAACTCTGAGTATCACTCGTGTATTATAAGGGATAATGTACCCCCTACTGTAAATGATAAGGATATTAGAAGTCACTGAGGGGTTGTTCTGTGACCATATAAAGGCACAAGGCTGCAGGCTGAGTTATACAGGGAACTCTGAGTATCACTCATGTATTATAAGGGATAATGTACCCCCTACTGTAAATGATAAGGATATTAGAAGTCACTGAGGGGTTGTTCTGTGACCATACAAAGGCACAAGGCTGCAGGCTGAGTTATACAGAGAACTCTGAGTATCACTCATGTATTATAAGGGATAATGTACCCCCTACTGTAAATGATAAGGATATTAGAAGTCACTGAGGGGTTGTTCTGTGACCATATAAAGGCACAAGGCTGCAGGCTGAGTTATACAGGGAACTCTGAGTATCACTCATGTATTATAAGGGATAATGTAACCCCTACTGTAAATGATAAGGATATTAGAAGTCACTGAGGGGTTGTTCTGTGACTATATAAAGGCACAAGAACTCTGAGTATCACTTGTATATTATAAGGCAGTGCTGTCAAAATGGCAGCCCACGACCCCCCTTGTGTGGCCCCCACATGAAAGTCTCCCTGCTGTGTCTGGTTACCCTGCGCAAGCTTTAAAGGTATCTCTATAGAAATTAACTGACCCTGCATGTTTACAGTTCAAATTCAGACAGTAATCGCCTGCATTGTTCACACTTGTGACACCTCTATTGTTCATACCCTAGATCCCTGTACAGTTCATACTTCAGACCCAGACTGAAACTGCCCACATTGTTAACATCTTATTTAAAATGCGAATGGGGCACCAGCACTGTGTTACTGTATGTAGTACATCTTAGACTGGTCCTGATAGGTTTCCCTGTCTCTTGCTCTGTTCTGCCTGCACTATGCTCCCTGTGTGTGCCATACTCTGCCTGCCCCATGCTCCCTGTGAGTGCCATATTCTGCCTGGCTTCCATTATCGGCCCTCCACCATGTAAACCAGAAAAAATAGGGCCCTCTGTACCACAGAAGTTGGACAGCACCGATATATATATATATATATATATATATATATATATATATATATATATATAATTCAGTAAGCAGGATCCGCACTCGTTCAAATTCAGTGAAATAAAAGTGTCTTTATTCACAGGTTCATTTTCCAACGTTTCGGTCCTCACTGGGACCTTTTTCAAGGAATCCTTGAAAAAGGTCCCAGTGAGGACCGAAACGTTGGAAAATGAACCTGTGAATAAAGACACTTTTATTTCACTGAATTTGAACGAGTGCGGGTCCTGCTTACTGAATTGTATTACACTTTGACCAACGCACCAACATCGATTGAAACAGATCCGGAAGGAGTGCGTCCACTGAACCGACAGTATATATATATATATATATATATATATATATATATATATATATATATATATACACACACACACACACACACACACACACACATACATATATATATACAGTATGTGTGTGTGTGTATAATAAAACAAATGAAATAAAAAGCAAATGCCAGGCACTACATTAAAGAAACAGTTTATTAGAGGTTATTTGCTGTGCAGGTAGATATAAAAAGGTCTGCTGCTCAGAGAATTACCATTACTATCATGGCAGAGAAAGTGCAAACCAACAGGCATGTGCCACCGACAGCCCTCCAGCTTCCATTCCCAGTGGATTATGGGAGGCTTCCACTGCAGCTGGTGCGATGCCTATGGGCCCCCTGTTCTAGGAGTAAACCATTGAAGATTGTGGAGAGGGGAAGCAATAGGAGTTAAAAAGGCAAGCTGGCTCTTGGATCATGGGATGTACCAAAGAGAAGCACGTGAAGGTTTATTTCTGCAGGACTAAACCACACACAGAGTTGGCACTGACCAATCAAAATCCTCCTTTAACTGCATATTAGGTTTTCAGTAAGTGTTTGTTTGTTTTCTCATTTCTCAACAGTCACGTTCCACATCAAGACTTAATATAAATATGGCGCCAGCAAGAAGGTATAGCTTTGTACTGTCACAGGCTGCATTGCTCATCTGCTTCTTGAATAAATATCCTGGGCAGGGGGTCACAGATTTCTTTTTCCTGCCGAGGCTGCTTAAATCATCCACTGATCCTGGTCTTGTTCAGCTCCCTCCATATCAGCCTGTAGAAAAAAACAAATATCAGCAAATGACGTAGTCCAGACTCCCCTTGTGAATTCAAGGTACCAAACTCCCATTTTTGTGTACTTCCTTCTCCTGGACGGCTCTCTTCCCCATGGTCAAGATGGGAGGGCAGTGCCTGGACAAACTTTTCTCACTGCAATACTCTTTGTGCACTAGAGGAACTTCCTGCTCTATGAAACCACTTTTCATAAAACCAATTTTTGAAACCGGAACCTGCAACTCGCATTTTTACCTGCCTGGACCCACTATGCAAATCAACCTGCAACTACCTTATCCGCAACTTGACCTGCTGACCACCATTAAACAGGAAGTGCTGGTGCTGCAAGCCAGAAGTGACATCATCAGAAGTTGGCGGAGACAGAAAAAAAAGTTTTTAAAATGTTTAAGGGAATAAAATATAGATAAGACCCTCCAACCCCCATATATATACCCGCATCCGAAAATCCTACCGACCCACCGATTATCCTCATTTTTGCAAGTATCCCACAGGTACCCGGCCCACTGCAGGACCCTATAGGCCAGGGGTGTCCAAACTTTTTACAACGAGGGCCAGATTTGGTGAGATGAAAATGTGTGGGGGCCGACCAATCAGCCTGACATTGTTTGATTCGAACCATTAAGTATATATTCATGAAGCTGCTGGATCCAGGCAAAATTAAATGTGAAGCCATTATGGTATGTTAGTGCCCTACTGCACTGATCTTCTTCTGTCCCCAAATCGAAGGGGGGGTTGAGCCAGAGGATAGAACGGGTTTTTTTTTAGCAGTGTAGCTTTTTTCATGCCTGGTTTCTGGGAGGGAGGGGGAGTGACAGAATGTTTAAAAAATCACTGCGAGGTGCTGCTGTGAATTCGGCTCCTCTTCTGCTCTTTGCTGCGGGCCAATTAAAATTGGATCGCGGGCAGCATTTGGCCCGCGGGCTGTAGTTTGGACACCCCTGCTATAGGCCATACTGTAGGAAAATCCTTTACTCAAGCCCAAGGCCTGCTGGATAAATCTGTGCACCTTCTATTGGCCAGTAATATCTATTACATGTCACTGGCTGATCAGCCAAAGGATCAGTAAAATGAAGCGATACATATTTTTGCGTATTATTGTATACAGAGGTGTAACTTTAGGGGCTCAGGACCTCCTGCCCCCCACAAGTCACAATTTCACATATTTGCTCCCCTTTTTCCTTTTTAACTTAACCTTTAATTGTAACGTTAGAATAAGCATATAACTTTCAGTGGGGAAGGGGGACTATGTGTGGGAAAGGACCCCCAGAGCCCCCCACTCACCTCTATCTCACCATCATCTGGAGACTCATTATAATCATTCATTTCATCCATGTCCTGCATGTCCTCATCATCCTCTGAATCTTCTTCGCTGTCTTCATCATCCTCGTCATCTTCCTCTTCCTCCTCGTCGTATGGCTGGAAACCCAGGAAAGGCAAATTAAGAGCGGGGTCTTACAGGTAAGTGCATGGTGCATGGGCTCTCACTTGTTACAGATATTTTGATTTGTAGTGAAGGGGGATCTTACTATAGAGCAGATGCTGAAGCCTCAAGTGTAACACAGCCTTCAGAATATGATACAACTTTTCAAAGTGGGGAAAGTGAAACATTTCATACCTCTGAAGCCGGCTTCCCTATAGGCACCAAACTGCTGTCTTTTTCTGCTATGCTCAGCAGCTGCAACGAGAAAACAGAGTTTAGCTTTAAAGTCCAAAACACAATTAAATTCCTACTGAATTGTGCTTAGTACAGGGGATACCTATGCTGCCACAGTTTTATGGGATCTCTCTGTACAGACTATGAGCAAACTTAGGGGACTGTTCCTGCTGAATTGTGCTTAGTACAGGGAATACCTATACTGCCATAGTTTTATGGGATCTCTCTGTACAGACTATGAGCAAACTTAGGGGACTGTTCCTGCTGAATTGTGCTTAGTACAGGGGAATGCCTATGCTGCCATAGTTTTATGGGATCTCTCTGTACAGACTATGAGCAAACTTAGGGACTGTTCCTGCTGAATTGTGCTTAGTACAGGGGAATACCTATGCTGCCACAGTTTTATGGGATCTCTCTGTACAGACTATGAGCAAACTTAGGGGCTGTTCCTGCTGAATTGTGCTTAGTACAGGGAATACCTATGCTGCCATAGTTTTATGGGATCTCTCTGTACAGACTATGAGCAAACTTAGGGACTGTTCCTGCTGAATTGTGCTTAGTACAGGGGAATACCTATGCTGCCACAGTTTTATGGGATCTCTCTGTACAGACTATGAGCAAACTTAGGGGCTGTTCCTGCTGAATTGTGCTTAGTACAGGGAATACCTATGCTGCCATAGTTTTATGGGATCTCTCTGTACAGACTATGAGCAAACTTAGGGACTGTTCCTGCTGAATTGTGCTTAGTACAGGGGAATACCTATGCTGCCATAGTTTTATGGGATCTCTCTGTACAGACTATGAGCAAATTTAGGGGACTGTTCCTGCTGAATTGTGCTTAGTACAGGGAATACCTATGGTGGCTTAGATTAAAGGATATACTCTTACATTTCTGTGCCCAACAAAGACTACACTATAGTGGACACTTACCCAGGCCTGGTGCTGCTGCTCCTGCTGCTGTAGCTCATTCTCATCCACACAAGGTCGGTCCAAGTTAAACCACAGGGAATCAGTCACTTGTGGGAGCAGGGATGGAAACAGCGTGGACATTGTCTATGGAGAAGTAATGACAGAGGTGCGTGAGAGACTGGCCAGTCGCTGCCATTGCTGCACAATAAATGCACAAATTAATTATTTTGTCAATGCCACTGTTATCCTGGTCTGTTCAGTGAGTGCCAGTGGGTGCCATCAAGTGCCAGTGGGTGTCAGTGGGTGCCATTAAGTGTCAGTGGGTGTCAGTGGGTGCCATTAAGTGTCAGTGGGTGTCAATGAGTGTCAGTGGGTGCCATTAAGTGTCAGTGGGTGTCAGTGGGTGCCATTAAGTGTCAGTGGGTGTCAGTGAGTGTCAGTGGGTGTCAGTGAGTGTCAGTGAGTGTCAGTGTGTGTCAGTGAGTGTCAGTGGGTGCCATTAAGTGTCAGTGGGTGTCATTGAGTGTCAGTGGGTGCCATTAAGTGTCAGTGGGTGCCATTAAGTGTCAGTGAGTGCCATTAAGTGTCAGTGGGTGTCAGTGGGTGCCATTAAGTGTCAGTGGGTGTCAATGAGTGTCAGTGGGTGCCATTAAGTGTCAGTGGGTGTCATTAAGTGTCAGTGAGTGTCAGTGGGTGCCATTAAGTGTCAGTGAGTGTCAGTGGGTGTCAGTGAGTGTCAGTGGGTGTCAGTGAGTGTTAGTGGGTGCCATTAAGTGTCAGTGGGTGTCAGTGAGTGTTAGTGGGTGTCAGTGAGTGTCAGTGAGTGTCAGTGGGTGCCATTAAGTGTCAGTGAGTGTTAGTGGGTGTCAGTGAGTGTCAGTGGGTGCCATTAAGTGTCAGTGGGTGTCAGTGAGTGTTAGTGGGTGTCAGTGAGTGTCAGTGGGTGTCAGTGAGTGTCAGTGGGTGCCATTAAGTGTCAGTGGGTGTCAATGAGTGTCAGTGGGTGCCATTAAGTGTCAGTGGGTGTCATTAAGTGTCAGTGAGTGTCAGTGGGTGCCATTACGTGTCAGTGGGTGCCATTAAGTGTCAGTGGGTGTCAATGAGTGTCAGTGGGTGCCATTCAGTGTCAGTGGGTGTCATTAAGTGTCAGTGAGTGTCAGTGGGTGCCATTAAATGTCAGTGGGTGTCAATGAGTGTCAGTGGGTGCCATTCAGTGTCAGTGGGTGCCATTAAGTGTCAGTGAGTGTCAGTGAGTGTCAGTGGGTGCCATTAAGTGTCAGTGGGTGTCATTGAGTGTCAGTGGGTGCCATTAAGTGTCAGTGAGTGTCAGTGGGTGCCATTATTGTCAGTGGGTGCCATTAAGTGTCAGTGGGTGTCAGTGAGTGTCAGTGAGTGTCAGTGGGTGCCATTAAGTGTTAGTGGGTGCCATTAAGTGTCAGTGGGTGTCAGTGAGTGTCAGTGGGTGTCAGTGAGTGTCAGTGGGTGCCATTAAGTGTCAGTGGGTGTCAGTGAGTGTTAGTGGGTGCCATTAAGTGTCAGTGGGTGTCAGTGAGTGTCAGTGGGTGTCAGTGAGTGTCAGTGGGTGTCAGTGAGTGTCAGTGGGTGTCAGTGAGTGTCAGTGGGTGCCATTAAGTGTCAGTGGGTGTCAGGACTGGAGTAGACTGGTCAAAAGGTGACAGAGATGCTCAGGTCTGGGGTAGCCGAGTCAGTGGGTGCTAATGTTACACTGACTGAGCTCGAATATCAGGGTGAATGAGTGTCAGCGTTCCACCGGGCAACATGCACAGAAAGCCACTATCTTACCGGTTGTACCACTCCTGCCTCCAGCAATATGGCCGCCCTCACTCACACAAACCATAGATGGCTCGTGGGAATGGAGCGGTCCTACGTCAGCTGGTCAGTCCTCTCCTACACTAGCGCGCGGGGCATGCTGGGAAGCCTACACCCAACATGGCAGGAGACTTGTACAGAGAGACAGTCGCTCAGCTGCTGCCGCTGTTCGGCCGGAAGTGTGGCGGCTGCGAGTAGGAGAGAGTCCGGCAACTGAGTGGACTGGAGCTGCCGAGTGAGCCCTTGTCATTTACATCTTTCTCTGACCCCTCGGCTTGTCAGGGAGTCACTTGTGTCTGTACTTCAACTTCCCCCTCTAATTACTGTTGTCTCTCCCCTCAACTCTCCTGCACATCTTGTGTCTGACCCCCAGCCCTCATATCTATTAGTGTCTGACCCCAACCCTCCTACTCCTCATTTACTGACCCCCAACCCTCCTACTCATCAGTAACTGCCCCCAGCCCATTAGGACCTGCTCCCAAACTCCGCACCCACCTCTGTGCCCCTCACTTGTTATTTACCCCATTCACTTCTGCCCCTGTGTTTGTAATAACTGCCTTTCACTAGTGTTCTATGTCCCTTCATTTCTGCCCCTCATTAGTGTCCCCTGCCCCTCATTACTGTCCCCTGCCCCTCATTACTGTCCCCTGCCCCTCATTAGTGTCCCCTGCTCCTCATTACTGTCCCCTGCTCCTCATTAGTGTCCCCTGCCCCTCATTATTGTCCCCTGCTCCTCATTAGTGTCCCCTGCCCCTCATTACTGTCCCCTGCCCCTCATTATTGTCCCCTGCTCCTCATTAGTGTCCCCTGCCCCTCATTACTGTCCCCTGCCCCTCATTACTGTCCCCTGCCCCTCATTAGTGTCCCCTGCCCCTCATTAGTGTCCCCTGCCCCTCATTACTGTCCCCTGCCCCTCATTACTGTCCCTGCCCCTCATTAGTGTTCCCTGCCCCTCATTACTGTCCCCTGCCCCTCATTAGTGTCCCCTGCCCCTCATTAGTGTCCCCTGCCCCTCATTAGTGTCCCCTGCCCCTCATTAGTGTCCCCTGCCCCTCATTAGTGTCCCCTGCCCCTCATTACTGTCCCCTGCCCCTCATTACTGTCCCCTGCCCCTCATTAGTGTCCCCTGCCCCTCATTAGTGTCCCCTGCCCCTCATTAGTGTCCCCTGCCCCTCATTAGTGTCCCCTGCCCCTCATTAGTGTCCCCTGCCCCTCATTCGTGTCCCCTAGTTCTGTCTCTATCCAGCGCTGTATCTGCTTTTCACTGGCAGGGAACCTCCATCTGTGAGTGACACCCCTTCTCTCTGCCAATATTGAAGAATACACCTAGTGCCTCTGTAACCAGTACATTCCCTTTTACCTGTTCTATTACCCACCCCACAGCGAGCAGCATTTCCCTTTGAGCCCGAGGCATCATTCTTTGCTGTTACTGATACCACCCTCCCCCTGTACCTGTATTTGTTGATATTAAGACATCTGTCTGTATCACTTCTCATTCCCTTTCTTTTCTCACCTGTACAAGCTCTTCTCTAGTCTTTATTGTATTCCTCCCGTGTCCCTTCTCTCCTTAACTTTTGAGCTCCACGTCCCACCCCAGGAATTGCTCCAGTTAGGTCTAAACATACCTGGAGCTCCTGGGGCTGCAGGGATGTCATTGTATCCCATAATACGGGCGACAGCAGCACCCCCCACCCCATCCTCCTCCTCATCATCTGCCACCCAAGACCGCAGGAGGAGGAGACTCCGTAGGTGAGAGATGGAAGATGATGGCAAGAAAGGTAAAAAGGTAAGAAATCTGCTGAAAATTGATTAATAAAATGAAGGTGTCCCATTGTAATGTGGGTGCCCCCTCTCCCTCCCCGGCTGTTGCTGTAACACGACTCCTGTTGTCTCTATGAGTTGTTTCTCAGCAACAAGCCAGCTCCTTCTGGATGGAAACAGTGGGTGCTGGCTGTGCTAGTATGCCCCCTCAAAATTTGCACCCGCTTGTAAATGTCATTTGAGTTTCAGCTTTGTCATTGTAAAGGGGGCGTCGTCATTCTCTTTTCCCACCCACAAAACGTGAGCTGTTTCATAGGAGAAACACTTGACTTACAGGGGTGGTTCACCATTAAATTTTAGTATCTTATATAAAAGTCAATTGTAAACAAATTTGCCATTGGTCTTCATTTTTGAATTATTTGCTTCTTCTTCTTCTGACTCTTTCCAACTTTCAAATGGAGGTCACTGACCCCATCTAAAAAAACAAATGCTCTGTAAGGCTACAAATGTATTCTTATAGGGACTTTTTATTACTCATATTACGATTCAGATGCTCCCTAATAATATTCCAGTCTTTTATTCAAACCAGTCCAGACTGCTGAAACTGCAAACTGGAGAGCTGCTGAATAAAAAGCTAAATAACTCAAAAACACCACAAATAATAAAAAAAACATTTGCAAGGGATCTCACTCTCCACGTCACACTAAGGGGCTTATTTATCAAAATATGAATCTTATTTAAAAAGTCCGACCAAACTAGGATCCACGATTGGACCTTATTTATTATTAAAAACCTTGATTTAATTGGATCAGGTAAAAACTCCATAAGGTTTTATTGATTTTCTTTCTCAAAAATACATTTTATTGCTCATCTTTCTATTCCGGCTTCTCCTATTCATATTCCTGTCGCTTATACAAATCAAAGCATGGTTGCTAGGATGATTTGGACACTAGCAACCAGATGGCTGAAACTGCAAACTGAAGAGCTGCTGAATAAAAAGCTAAATAACTCAAAAACCACAAATAATAAAAAATGAAAACCAATTGTAAATTGTCTCAGAATATCACTCTCTACATCATACTAACAGTTAATTTAAAGGTGAACAACCCCTTTAACACCTGATCAGTGGCAGGTCTGGGGTACAGGGTTCCCCAAGTCACAGTAGTAGGCGCACTAACACAGAGCTGAGAGGAGCAGTACTCAAGACACAAGGTCTTTCCTAGTCTGCACAGCTTACCAGCACCCTGCTCACCCATTAATTTCTCCCACAATTCCAACGATTGGGTCCCCCACAATAGTGCCTGAGGCACATGCCCTTCTCAATATCCTTTTGTCATCAGGCTGCTGTACTAGGTAGTGAATACAGTAGCCCTTTGGTTGAAAGATCACTGCACTGAAATCTGCAGAGCCAACACTTAGGGGCAAATTCATCAAGGGACGAATTTCGAGGGGTTAAATCCCTCGAAATTCGACTGGGGAATGGAATCGAATAGGCAATTCGGGCGAATTTACACGCTGGCGAATAGTCGAATTGGCGAATATTCGCCAGGCGAATAGGCGCTCCATCGAATATTCGCTCGAAGGATTTTCATTCGACCGAATGCCTTTTTATTCGATCAAAAACTTGGAAAACAAGCCTATGGGACTTTCCCATAGGCTTTTAAAGCAATTCGGTAGGTTTTAGGTGGTGAAGTAGGCAGTCGAAGTATTTTTAAAAGAGACAGTACTTCAACTAGTATCGAATGGGCGAATAGTCGCAGCGTTTTTGCGCTCGATCCAGTACTTCGACTATCGAATGGCGAATAGTCGCAGCATTTTTTCGCTCGATCTATTCGAATCATTCTACTCAGGCGAATTTACGCCAATTCGATAGTCGAGGAGCACAAAAATTCGAAGTTTTTTAATCGAAGTAAGTGAATCGGCCCCTAAATACGGTGTGGGCAGAGAGTTATTTAGTCACGCTCACTCTCACTGTAAAGCGTGCATGTGTATTATTCCTGGTGGGCTCATTACACTGGATCTTCCCATGGAAGCCCGCTACATGTTCTGCATTCCATCAGGAGAAGGGGGGAACCATTACTCTGCAGGGTACTTGATTCCACAAGGTGGAACCTGAAATGTTAAACTGCTTTATAGCCTCTCTCCAAATGGGCATGGGGTTGTTTGGAGCATTATTTCTGAAAACCAAATTTCAGTGCCTTTTTGCTTCTGTATAGAGTTTGGGGCAGTTTGAGGTGTGCCGGGAGGAGACTTTATTGCTGGATCCTGAAGTTTTCTGGCTGCCCCTGTTTGTTTAACTTGGGTTCCATAAGAGCAAATCCAAACAGTACACTGACAATGCTGCTCTGTGCTTGTCATTACCTCGGCACGGAATCAAAGGACCCCTTCTTGTAAGCCCAAAAAAACTCCTCACCGAAATCTCTCTGCCAACAGCAGCTTCTCTATAGAGCAGTGATCCCCAACCAGTAGCATTGTGAGCAACATGTTGCTCTCGACCCCTTGGATGTTACTCCCTGTGGCCTCAAAGCAGGTGATTATTTTTGAATTCCAGGCTTGGAGGCAGTTTTGGTTGTATAAAAACCAGGTACACTGCAAAACAGAGCCTCAATGTAGGTTGACAATCCACATAGGGGCTACCAAATGGCCAATAACAGCACTTCTTTGGCACCCCAAGAACATTTTTCATGCTTGTGTTGCTCCCCAACTCCTTTTACATCTGAATGTTGCTCCCAGGTTTAAAAGGTTGGTGATCCCTGCTATAGAGTGTCATCTACATGTTTGGACCAGGCAGGTATATGTAGTAGAAAAAAACATATATATATTATCCAACGAGATCGCACACCATGATATAAAAGTTTTAAACATAGCGTTTATTTCGTAAGCATAAAAACAGCCACGGTAAGCTTAAATATACTCATCCATATGGAGATCTATGCAACGTTTCGGGTGCTTGCTGCTCCCTTTCTCAAGCTGGTCTCCATGTAGAATTAGGACTACAGTTCCCAGAAGCTCACTTAAGCCTTGTGGCGTCCCATTTTGGAAATGGGCTAAATATGTACAACATTACACACATATAGAAGAATAGCCAAAATACATACATAGATACTAGTGGCACAAATGTGAATAGAAATAGTTTACACAAAATGCATGAAAAAAAACAAATGCCAAAGGGATAAACTAATTGATAAATAAATGAAGGTCAAAATTCTTATTCAAACCCAATAGGCTAAGGGTTTTTAACCTCTGTATCCATTGAACTTCTAACATAATTAGTGTCACAGCTATAATGACCCCGAATTTTATATTCCCTGTTGGTTGGTGGATTAGTAAAGGTAGCGCCAGTTAGAACAAACCGGCATTGTGCACATCCCCTACATCGAAACATACCCAGCTTTGGGGGCCCCATAAAGGTGTATTGTCTGGGTGAAGGTGTTATTTCTGCCTGTGTAACTTTTGTGCCTATATTACAACCCTTTCTAAACGACAGGCTGAAATTGTGGGATAAGCCTCCCTCAGCAAATGCCAATGCTTCCATATAATGTGTCGAAAATGATCACTTTGTGAATGATATTGCCCAACAAAAACCAAACGCTGCCTGTCTCCAGTTTTGTTTCTATAAGTTGTTCTCCTCAAATTTTCTCTGGCTTTGGTTAGGCTAGTATCCAACATTTTGGATAGTAGCCTAACCAACGTTGCATAGATCTCCATATGGATGAGTATATTTAAGCTTACCTTAGCGTTTATTTCGTAAGCATAAAAACAGCCATGTTTTAAACTTTAATATCATGGTGTGCGATCTCTTTGGATAATATATATATTTTTAGTGGAGTGACTCACCACATTTTGAGATAACGCACCCAGTACAGCTTAATCACTTTTTTGCCAGCGAGTGTGCAATACATATGTTGGATAGATATATATATATATATATATATATATATATATATATATATATATATATATATATATATATATATATATATATATATATTGAACTAGTCTGATGGAGCAGATCTCTGCCTGGCTTGCACAAAGGAGTGCTGATGATGAGATCACCGCAGCACCCGTCTCTGGTTTCCTGCAGCCAAATCAGCACCCTCCACCTCTCTATGTATCTGACACTGGAAACCTTACACCTGTTTTATTGTGTTGGTCACTGCATGGTCTCTATGGGCCTCATTCATACTGGGAAACATGAACCCCTTCCTCTGTCTCTTGCTTTGTCTTTCATACAGCTCCTAGACTCTGCCCTCTGCCCTCTCATGCACCATATGCAATGCACACGGGGCACCCTGTCTAGCCATAATGTGATATTAGATCATGACAAGTAACCTGCCAGCAAATAATCTACCTCCGCCTGTAAATGATAAGGATATTAGAAGTCACTGAGGGGTTGTTCTGTGACCATATAAAGGCACAAGGCTGCAGGCTGAGTTATACAGGGAACTCTGAGTATCACTCATGTATTATAAGGGATAATGTACCCCCTACTGTAAATGATAAGGATATTAGAAGTCACTGAGGGGTCTGTGACCATATAAAGACACAAGGCTGCAGGCTGAGTTATACAGGGAACTCTGAGTATCACTCATGTATTATAAGGGATAATGTACCCCCTACTGTAAATGATAAGGATATTAGAAGTCACTGAGGGGTTGTTCTGTGACCATATAAAGGCACAAGGCTGCAGGCTGAGTTATACAGGGAACTCTGAGTATCACTCATGTATTATAAGGGATAATGTACCCCCTACTGTAAATGATAAGGATATTAGAAGTCACTGAGGGGTCTGTGACCATATAAAGACACAAGGCTGCAGGCTGAGTTATACAGGGAACTCTGAGTATCACTCATGTATTATAAGGGATAATGTACCCCCTACTGTAAATGATAAGGATATTAGAAGTCACTGAGGGGTTGTTCTGTGACCATATAAAGGCACAAGGCTGCAGGCTGAGTTATACAGGGAACTCTGAGTATCACTCATGTATTATAAGGGATAATGTACCCCCTACTGTAAATGATAAGGATATTAGAAGTCACTGAGGGGTTGTTCTGTGACCATATAAAGACACAAGGCTGCAGGCTGAGTTGTACAGGGAACTCTGAGTATCACTCATGTATTATAAGGGATAATGTACCCCCTACTGTAAATGATAAGGATATCAGAAGTCACTGAGGGGTTGTTCTGTGACCATATAAAGGCACAAGGCTGCAGGCTGAGTTATACAGGGAACTCTGAGTATCACTCATGTATTATAAGGGATAATGTACCCCCTACTGTAAATGATAAGGATATTAGAAGTCCCAGAGACTGTTCTGGATAAATACTGCCATGTGGTGTCCAGCTTCAGGGAGAACTAGAACTTCACCTAAATATTTATGTTCAGACTTTGTCCATGTGAAATGCCTTTTCAGAGACTGGAAAAATATGTCCTTTAATGGCAGCTCTGTGTTTTTGTCAGATTTGCGTAAAAGGGCCGTGAAACCCTGGCTGAATACAGGAGAATAGCAAAAAAATGAAAAGCCAATACCTTGATCAAATGTGGGCTGTTCCCAAATTTATTGTGGTGCTCCAGACACGCGAGTCATGGTCAGACGTTTCGGGACAACTGCCCTTCCTCCAGTGAATACAGGAGAATACAGTGCTAGTAGCAGACATACAGAAGACAGATGTTGGTGCTTGCTTGGGTCCTTTTTATTTTCTGCTATTTTTTTGGGTTGTTAGAGCCCACGTCTTGTTGGATTTTTTTTAAAGGAGAGAAATAAAGGCTTGGGCAGCAGGTCAGGGAACAATGGATGCCTATTGCAGGGTATAATCTGGCCACTAGGGGGAGATAATGAAGCAGCATATAATTGCCTGTAATTGGCAAAGTGTTATTTGGGAGTTTATGTCCATTTAATGGACTCCTGGCAGATGATTTTCATTGTTCTGCATTTTCTCTGTGTTGCTGTCTCTGTGTCCTTAAAATCCTCTTTCCAAATCCCACGCCAAGACTGTTCCAAACAGGAAGCTGGGAAGTACCGTGTGTCTGGAATTCTGCTGTACCTGCTCCATTCCCACCTCCTCCTCTCTCCTCATTCCCAGCAGCCTTCAGGGCCAACCTTACAGCTCCCAGTTATCCCCAGTCTGTTTCCAGTCCCTCTATGGGGCATCAGGTTCAGCCATAAAGAGCTTGGATCTCCCCATTCTATATAAATGGTATTAATATATGAGACTGGGGATTGTGACTGGCACCTGTGATGTTTGTGTTCACACTGTGACTAAGTGTGTGTGTGATGTGTGTGACACTTCCCTGGCAATTGTGCTGTATTTACACATCTCATACACCCACTCACTGCCATTCTTCCTTCCCAGCTGCTTCTTATGGGCAGACACAAATATGTAACATGCCCTGGCCAAAATATTGTGCCCCCAAACAAGTGTTAGATTACCCAGGAGATCTACAACGAAGCTCTATGCAAGCCTACCTGTAGTTATATGGAATCTCTCTGGACAGGCTATGAGCAAACTTAGGGGGCTGTTCCTGCTGAATTGTGCTTAGTACAGGGGATACCTATGCTGCTTTAGTTTTATGGGATCTCTCTGTACAGACTGAGCAAATTTAGGGGACTGTTCCTGCTGAATTGTGCTTAGTACAGAGGAATACCTATGCTGCCATAGTTTTATGGGATCTCTCTGTACAGACTGAGCAAATTTAGGGGACTGTTCCTGCTGAATTGTGCTTAGTACAGGGGATACCTATGCTGCCATAGTTTTATGGGATCTCTCTGTACAGACTATGAGCAAATTTAGGGGGCTGTTCCTGCTGAATTGTGCTTAGTACAGGGGGATACCTATGCTGCCATAGTTTTATGGGATCTCTCTGTACAGACTATGAGCAAACTTAGGGGCTGTTCCTGCTGAATTGTGCTTAGTACAGGGAATACCTATGCTGCCATAGTTTTATGGGATCTCTCTGTACAGACTATGAGCAAACTTAGGGGACTGTTCCTGCTGAATTGTGCTTAGTACAGAGGAATACCTATGCTGCCATAGTTTTATGGGATCTCTCTGTACAGACTATGAGCAAACTTAGGGGCTGTTCCTGCTGAATTGTGCTTAGTACAGGGGGAATACCTATGCTGACATAGTACAGACTATGAGCAAGGGGGTTTGCATCCCCTTAAAACATTGGATGAGAGGCAGACTGTTGCCCCTGTGCAATACTCTGGGTGGATGTGAGATTAAAGGGGAAGTTGGAGGCTGAGGGAGCAGCTGTCCCTGTAGCCGTTACTTGGTTTCCTCTGACTGTCAGGGTGGAGCCGCTCTGTGTATTTGTCTTCTAAATCCTGTCGACAACTCCCTGAGGTTTTGCGCAGTTCCTGGGATTGGGCTTTTCCTATTCTGAGAGCAGCCTCCCAGCTCCTGCCCGGCCTCGCTCTAAGGGGGGTTTCATTCCTGTGCTTGTCGCCAAGGTGGGAGACTACGGGAAGCGCTGACCCCGGGGGCGATGGTTAAGCATCTGCTGTATGGTTATCATGGTAGGTCCTTGTTTCATTCATTCTGATTGGCTGCAGCTCACTGACACTAATATATAATATACTCTATAATATATATATATATATATATATATATATATATATATATATATATATATATATATATATATATATATATATATATATATATATATATATATATATAAATATAATCTTCATTTGGCCCCTGGCTCAATAATCAGATCAAAACTTGAAGGTGTTGTTGTGGCCCTACAGGAGGGCCCATTATCTGCCTTTGGAAATTATTATTATCCCTGTTGCTTGTGATTAATGGTGATTAGCAGCCTGCTGTTGGGATTCATGGGAACCAATCAATTGCTTGCTTTTATTGTTCTGCCTGCAACTGGCTGGAGAAAAAGCTAATATCTGATTGGTTGCTTTCCAGGTGCCTATTTGCCCAGTGTTGGTTAATGAGCCCCTCTGAGATTTGTAACACACAGCAGCCCCCAGCAGTTGGCACTAATTCAGCTGAGCTAACATTGGCTACTGGGAGATGTAGTTCAGTAACATGCATGTCAAGTCTTTGGGTACCTTGCATCCATGGTACAATTGCTATGGCAGCTTCCGTGTATTTACATTTTGGGGAATGGTATAGCCACCCCCACACACCATCCTTAGGGTGCAAAATGTTATGGATCTAACCCGCACCACCCCCATGTACAAAGCTCCCGTGCTCTCTTCTTCCTGCTGTAAGACTGTTCTCTTCCCCATGGGCACAGAAACCATTCATTGGGTTTTCCAGTCTCCCACATGGGCAGCAGCAACTGTTACAAATCCAGCAGTGTATGTGATCCATTGTGATCCATTGTGATCCATTGTGATCCATTCTGCCCCTGTGGCTGCTGTGACTGTGTGTGTCCAGCAGGTGGCGCTTAAGCTGCCCGTTCTCTATTATGAGCAAAACCTTATCTGTCCTGTCTGATGCTGATCTGCAGGGTCCTCTGAACTGAATAGTGGGTGGGGTTCAGCACACATGCAGGAAACAGATCCTTAGGGCAAGGCTGGATATCAGTAACTTGTTTTTTCCAGCAGACTTTTCCTGGCAACAATAAAGTAGGGGTCTGGGTTTTACCGGTTTCTTATAGAATCTGTGGCTCAGGGAAAATCATTTCTGCACCTTTACTTGTAAACGAAGCCGCCTTTGTTTATCCCTTTCTGTTCTCTAGTTCTGACTCCTGACACAAGGTAGCAATAGGCAGGTCTGCTGTTCAGCTGGTTTCAGCTACTTTATTTTAGCAGTCAGAACGGACAGTGCAGAGAATATACACAGCCAGTCATAAATTCGGTACTTGCTTAGAATTACATTTACTTTCATTATGCAAGATTTAAGTTTTGAGTGGAGCTCCCCTTTAAAGGGGATGTTCGCCTTCCACTTTTTTCAGTTCAATTGTTTTCAGATTGTTCTCCAGAAATAAAGACTTTTTTCAATTACTTTCCATTATTTATTTTTTAGTTTAATGACCCTGTCTCTGGTGTTTGAGTCTGGCAGCTCAGTAATTCAGGTGCAGACTCTAAACTGTTACAATTTACAATAATTAGTTGATCCATTTCTCAGCAGCATCTCTGGAGTATCAGCAACTATTGTGTTAATTCTAACAGCTGCCTGTAATGAAACTCAGGGATTCTGCTCAGCAGGGACAAACATATCAATTTAGATCAGTTTACAGGGTCTGCGACCCCCACCCCTTCCAGAGCTGCTTTAGGACAGAGACACATAGTCAGATTCAGGGAGATTAGTCACCCGGCAACAAATCTCTTCTTCAGGGCAACTAATCTCCCCGAACTGCCTTCCCGCCAGCTAGAATGTAAATCGCCAGCGGGACGGCACTCTGAGCATTTCCTTGTGGGGCAACTTCGCAAAACGAATCGATCCAAGTACCATTTCACCAGCAATTTACATTGTAGCCCGCGGGAAGGCAGTTCGGGGAGATTTGTTGCCCCAAAGAAGAGATTTGTCACCAGGGCAACTAAACTCCCCGAATCTGACTGTGCATCTCTGACACTTTACACTTCAATATTAGAAAAACGGTTATACCTAGAAAATAGAAAGTAATTGGGGAAAAAGTCTTTATTTCTGGTGAACAATCTGAAAATAACTAGTTGTTTGAAGGTGAACCACCCCTTTAAAGGGGTGGTTCACCTTTAAATTAAATTCTAATCAGTTATACAAAGGCCAATTCTAAGTAACTTTTCATTTGATCTTCATTATTTATTTTATATCGTTTTTTTAATTTGCCTTCTTCTGACTCTTTCCAACTTTTAAATGGGGGTCGCTGACCCCCATCTAAAAGACATATGGTCTGTAAGGGTGTTGGAATACAGGGAGATTAGTCACCAAGCAACAAATCTTCTCTACTGCGGGCAACTAATCTCCCCAAATGCCTTCCCGTTGGCAAGAATGCGAATCGCCTGCAGGATGGCATACATATCGCTTCATTTTCCGAAGTTCGGGCGACTTCGGCTACAAATGTATTGTTATTGCTACTTTTTATTACTCATCTTTCTCTTCAGGCCTCTCCTATTCATATTCCAGTCTCTTATTCAAATCAATGCATGGTTGCTAGGGGAATTCGGACACTGGTAACCAGACTGCCGAAACTGCAAACTGGAGAGCTGCTGAATAAAAAGCTAAATAACTGAAAAACCACAAATAATAAAAAATGAAGACCAATTGCAAATTGTCTCAGAATATCCCTCTCTATATCATACTAGTATTCAACCCCTTTATAGACACAATTCTAATCTGCTTTTTAGCAGTGATTGGCTTCCAAAGCATCATTCAGGGCATGTGAAAAAATGACAGTTGCAGTTACACATGTGAATACACAGCAGCCCATTTGCTGAGGAGGAAGTTGTGGTTCTTCGGCTTCCGCCAGGTGTTTTTCAACCAGTGTTTGTCGGCAGTCACAACATCACAACATCACAACAACAGATGCTGAGACTCTCCCAGTAAATAGATCTGTCTGTATGGTACACTCCGCTCTTACAGGCTGGACCCACTGATGGATGGAGAGGTAGGGAGCGACTTTATTCATTGTGCTGCTCCTGGGACTGGATAGGGAAGATGGCAGTTGTGTAACGGGTAGAGACCTGGGCCCAAGTCAGTCCTTTAATTTCCGGTTTCTGGGCTGCTCTCTTCCCCGTGGTCAGACAGAGGGGAAGGTTTGTATCCGATTAAATGGCTAACCAGTGTATCAGTTGTGCCCTGTGTATATGAGGTGACTGCTCTCCCTTGTGGGATGTACCACCTTGTGTCGGCCTCTCAGTTCATCCGGTCTGTTCCACTTCCTGGGTGCAGTGACTGACTCCCCACAAAGCAACCTGTGTGGGGTCGTTAGTGATGCAAAGGTTATGCAAGGGCCACGCGGCTACTTTGGGTGACGGGGAGACTAAAGGTGGCCTCAGATAATATCACACAACAAATTTTCGTACGATATTCGGTACGTGTATGGTGGGAAATGAGCCGAACGATATCTGCAGAAGACTTGGATACTGGTCGATCGAGCCGGACGGAAAATTTTGATTGGATTCCTTTGGAGGGACCCAAACATCGGCCATTATTAGTGCTGAATCATCAGATACAGGTCAAATTCTATTGTTTCTATATGTATATCTGATGATTCAGCTCTACACGTGTGTATTGAAACTAATCTTTTCCAAGAAAGATCGTAATTGTTACGTCTATGGCCACCTTTACTAACAAGTGTGCTCTTATTTGGTTGTTCCCCTTTAACTGTTAGTATGATGTAGCGCAGGGATCCCCAACCTTTTGGACCCGTGAGCAACATTCAGAAGAAAAAGGAGTTGGGGAGCAACACAAGCATAAAACATGTTCTTGGGGTGCCAAATAAGGGCTGTGATTGGCCATTTAGTAGTCCCTATGTGGATTGTCAACCTACATTGAGACTCTGTTTGGCAGGACACCTGGTTTTTATACAACTAAAACTTGTCTCCAAACCAGGAGTTCAAAAATTGGGAGCAACATCCAAGGGGTTGGGGAGCAACATGTTACTCATGAGCTACTGGTTGGGGATCACTGATGTAGAGAGGTATATAATGAGACAATTTGTAATTGGTTTTCATTTTTTATTATTTGCTGTTTTTGATTTATTCACCAGCTTTCCAGTTTGCAGTTTCAGCAGTCTGGTTGCTAGGTTCCAAATGACCCTAGCAACGATGCATTGATTTGAATAAGAGACTGGGATATGAATAGGAGAGGCCTGAATAGAAGGATGAGGAATAAAAAATAACAATACATTTGTAGCCTTACAGAGCATTTGTTTTGTTTTTTTAGATGGGGCCAGCGACCCCCATTTGAAAGCTAAAGAGTTAGAACAACTATAAAAAAAATTAAATTATAAAGACCAGTTGAAAAGTTGCTTAGAATTGGACATTCTGTAACATACTAGAAGTTCAGACCCCTTTAAAGGGGTTGACGTTTAAATTAACTGTTAGTATGACGTAGAGAGGGATATTCTGAGACAATTTGAAATTGGTTTTAATTTTTTATTATTTGTGGTTTTTGAGTTATTTAGCTTTTTATTCAGCAGCTCTCCAGTTTTTGATCTGGTTGCTAGGGTCCACATTACTCTAGCAACCATGCACTGATTTGAATAAGAGACTGGAATATGAATAGGAGAGGCCTGAATAGAAAGATGAGTAATAAAAAGTAGCAATAACAATACATTTGTAGCCTTACAGAGCATTTGGTTTTTAGATGGGGTCAGTGACCCCCATTGGAAAGCTGTAAAAAGTCAGGCGATAAAGTCAAATAATTAAAAACTATAAAAAATAAATAATGAAGACCAATTGAAAAGTTGCTTAGAATTAGCCATTCTATTACATACTTGAAGGTGAACCACCCCTTTAAAGATATGCTTCTGCACTGAAGCAATATGGCAGCTCCCATCAATGTGTGTAATTAATGCAAGGCAGGTTGATGGAGATTTGACCTCTTGCTCTTCCAAACTGCTCTGCGTGTGGATTTTCCTGGCCTATAGAGTGCAGTTCCTTAGAGTAAACGCCTGGTTGGATGCACTTACCCTTTAAACCAGGGTTTGGTGGCAGTGGAAGGGGGAAGGGGTGCTGCCCAATGCCCTGGTGTGTATATATATATATATATATATATATATATATATATATATATATATATATATATATATATATATATATATATATATATACATTCCTGCCATAAGTGGGCATTGTCTTTATATTCTCCGTCTTATTGGCCAGCAGCCTGGAATCGTGTCGCCGTTCAAGCGCGTTTTCCTGAAAGGCGAGAAGGGGCGGGACAAGAAAGCGCAAGAGAAGGTGACGGAGCGGAGGCCGCTACATACGGTGTCTGTGTCGCAGGCTGATCACCGCGTGGAGCCCGACGTGCTCTTGAACGACTACATTGAGAAGGAAGTAAAGGTAGGCGGGCCCTGGGGCCACTTCCTGGGAGAGGGGCTCAAAACATACACCTTATGTTCTGGGGTTCTGTACCAGTCCAAGGCCCCCAAGTTCCCCATCTTCTCTTCTACTGATTCCCAGCACATTGGCCTGAGCTTAGGGAACCACTCACAATATACTGTATATATAGTGAATAAAGTACCCCCTATTGTAAAATATAAGGATATTATAAGTCACCGAGGAGTTTCATGACCATAAAAAACACGAGGCAGAGTGCTTTTATACAGGTGACTTCTAATATCCTCATATTTTGCAACAGGGACTACTTTATTTCTTACAATACACAAGTTTTAGTGAGTCGTGACAAAAATGACCTCACTACTGACTGTTTATAACTGATGACATCACTAGTCACCTTTTATAAGGAAATGATTTACAGGATATTAATGACTTTTGTGTATTATAGATATATATATATAATACACAAAAGCCATGAATATCCTGTAAATTATATCCGTTATAAACGGTGAGTTGTGATGTCATTTCTGTCACATGACTCACTGAAATTTGTGTATTATAATAAAGTACCACCAGTTGCAAAATATGAGGATATTAGAAGTTACCTCGGAGTTCCATGACCTGTATAAATATATATATGGTCATGAAACTCCTCGGTAACTTATAATATCCTTATATTTTACAAGAGGGGCTACTTTATTTATATATATATATATATATATATATATATATATATATATATATATATATATATATATATATATATATATATATATATATATATATATATATATAATCAGCTATAACATTCACAAGACTGATTAGTGACTGGTTCAGTCACATGAGTCACATTACATGTGAAAAAATCAGTGCAGTCTGCATCAACACTGATTCATCGTCGGCCCTAGACAGATGTGATCTCCCTTTCTGCTAATGGTTTAATGATTTGCCACGCCCCTAAGCTCAGGCTCTCAGCAGCAGCCCCTCCCCCAGAGCCCACTGAGCATGTGCAGTGCCGCTGACACTACCAGATACAAGATTGGGAGCTGCTGAGGGGAGACTTGGTTAAAGGATAAGCTGGACTTTTTCGGGGCTTTATTTGTTTGTTCTTCTCTCGCTCAGTATTTAGGGCAGCTGACGTCAGTTCCGGGGTACCTCAATCCCTCCAGTCGCACAGAGATCCTGCAGCTGTTGGACAATGCAAAGGTGGGTATGTGCTAAATATGGGGGAGATGGGGGCCCGAAGTGGTGCAAGAAGGCTGGGGGGTCAACTGCAGTTGTTTTATCTACACAACTCCCAGCGACCTTCAGCTTTGCCATGTAACCCTTTCCTGTCCATACAGAGGCTGCATCAGCTTCCAGCACAGCTGAGCCCAGAGCATGATGCCTTGATCAGTGTCTCCGCCTACAACATCAAGGTGCTATGGAGAGACGGAGAGGACATTATTCTCAGGGTTCCAATACACGACATTGCCGCCGTCACTTACATACGGGACGATTGCCTGCACTTGGTGCTCCTGAAAACAGGTGATTATCACTGGTGCTGCTAGGGGGCGCAGTCATTCATTGGGCGACGGATAAGGACCCACCAATCAGCTTGTGTGTCTCGTTCCATTGTTAGCTCAGGAGCCGGGGGTATCTCCCAGCCAAAGCCTCTCTGCGGAAAGCGCCAAAGGATTGACGTCGGGGTCCCTGTCTGAGTGCGGGACAGTACCCGTGGATGCCTGCTGCCTGCTTATCTTGGCTACGGAGAACAAGGTATGGGGGGGGGGTTCTGTTTGTTGAGTTGGGGTTTGGGGTGCCCCGCTATGGTGGTGATGGGGGAGTCCTCCTATGATGTTGGGGGGGGTCATCCTATGATGGCGGGGGAGGAGTCCTCCTATGATGGAGGTGGTGGGGGAGTCCTCTGATGATGGAGGTGGTGGGCAAGTCCTCCTTGATGGAGGTGGTGGGGGAGTCCTCCTATGATGGAGGTAGTGGGCGAGTCCTCCTATGATGAAGGTGGTGGAGGAGTCCTCCTATGACGGAGGTGGTGGGGGGAGTCCTCCTATGACGGAGGTGGTGGGGGGAGTCCTATGATGGAGGTGGTGGGGGGAGTCCTCCTATGACGGAGGTGGTGGGGGGGAGTCCTCCTATGACGGAGGTGGTGGGGGGAGTCCTCCTATGATGGAGGTGGTAGGGGGAGTCCTCCTATGATGGAGGTGGTGGGGGGAGTCCTCCTATGATGGAGGTGGTGGGGGGAGTCCTCCTATGGTTTTGGGGGTGGGGGGTAGGTCCTGGGAACGAATTGCTGATTCTCATCCTCCACTCCCCCTACAGGCAGCTGCTGAGGAGTTATGTTTACTGCTGAGCCAAGTATTCCAGATCGTTTACACAGAATCCACCATCGATTTTCTGGACAGAGCGATATTCGATGGGGCCTCAACTCCCACACGTCACATGTCCTTACACAGCGGTAAGTCTCACGTTTTGTCCCGCCTCCTGGCATATCCTCAAATCACATTCCCTTGCCCAGTTGGTCACCAGAGTCTCCCTTGTGGCATGTAAAATCTCCATCACCCACTTGTCTCTATAAGTAATAACAGGGAGATATTGAGCAGCAACACAGGGGTCGTGGGTTTGATTCCAGCCAAGTCACTTCTACTAAGAAGCTTGTGTATATTCTTCCCATGTTTAGTGGGTTTCCTCCTACACCCCAAAAACATGCAGGAAGCGTGATTGGCTCCCAATAAAATGAACCCTAGTGTGTGTGACTGTGATAGGGATTTTAGATTGTACGCTCTGCTGGGACGGGGACTGATATAAAATAACTGCGGTGATATATGTCAGTGGTATATACATAAAACAATATCTACTAAAGCCTAATGAATTTTCTATGTTTTTTCCAGATGACTCTTCCACCAAAGTGGATGCGAAGGAAGCGTATGAGCTGGAGGCCAGCACCTTGTAAGTCTTTCTTTCATCTCCCATGATTGTAACAATGATCTGTGTGTGTATGAGCAGATCTGCCAATATGAAGCCATTTGCCTCTTAATGGGGAATCCGGCTCCATATTAGTCTTTTTCTTCTGCATTTTTCAGGCGCTGATAACTCCCATGTGCCATAAGATTTCATTAGAGTAGAGTGGGAAGCAGTGGGAGTTAAAGTTGTACCCCCTGCTGTTCTGTTTAGCCAGTTATCATTACTGAGCAGAGCAGCTTCTCTGGATGTTTCTCTGCTCAGATTTAGCATTGACATTGAGCAGAAAGGAGGAGTAGGTTTGGCCAGTCCCCAGGGTTTATAAAAAAGGGCACAACTCGCTTTCAGGACATTCTAGAAGACATTACGATTAGTGGGCCGTGTAGAAGAATAATGCTGGTAACTCATATCTTTTTCCTTTGCAGTTCTTTCCCCGAGTCTGTGGATGGCGATGGTAATTCCCCAACTTCTCTCTCCAATCTCCATTCCCCTAACAAGACGGCGAGTGAGAGTGAGCTGAGTGCTACGGCTGCAGAGCTGCTGCAGGACTACATGATGACTGTAAGAACCTTTACTTTATGTGCAGCGTAGCGCCCCCTACTGCATGCAACATGACCTTTCTCTTTGTATTTTCAGCTCAGGACTAAACTCTCGTCGCAGGAAATCCAGCAGTTTGCAATGCTGCTTCACGAGTATCGCAACGGCTCCTCCATTCACGAGTTCTGCATTAACCTGCGGCAGCTGTATGGGGACAGCAGGAAGTTTCTACTGCTAGGTAATGAGCCACTAGCAATAGTCTAAGTTTGCCCAGGAGCAGTAACCCATAGCAACCAATCAGTCGGTAGAATTTACTGTTCAGATGTTTCAAAGCAAGAGTCTTATTGGTTGCAATGGGTTACTGCCCATGGGCAAACTTAGTGCCATTTATTACATATAAGGGTATGACTCTTACTCTATATCCTTTGGCTTCTGTTTCATATTGTTTAGGTCTCTGAAATAGGCTTTTCAGTTTGTCCCGGTACAAAACTGTCTTTTTTTTTTTTTTTTTCATTTCCTGCTTTTGGGCTGTTCTCTTTCCTGTGGTCAGTCAGAGGAATGCTGGTAGCACTGACCTTTATTGGTAGCGTAAATGATCAATAGGTTTGACCAGTAGAGGGAGCCCATTCTCTATCCTCCATCCTATAGAGATCAATGCACATACTCCAGTCACCTCTTTCTTTTGGATACAAGCCCCGCCCCAACTGACCACAGCGAAGAGAGCAGCCTAGGAAAGAAGAGATTAGGTTGTTGGGCTGTTCTTATTCCTGTGGTCAGTCAGGGGAATGGTGCTTAGCACTGACCTTTGTGGGCAGCGTAGATGATCAATAGGTTTGACCTGTAAAGGGAGCCCGTTCTGTCTATTGTTCATTCAATAAAGATCAATGTACATACTCCAGTCACCTTTCTTTTGGATACAAGCCCCGCCCCCCCTGACCACAGGAAAGAGAGCAGCCTAGGAAAGTGACATAAATCTGTAATGAACAACAGAATTGTGTGCTGTGTGAGTAGAAAAGGATACTGTACATGTTCATGAGTGTTAACCAGCAGTGAACGTGTATCTGTCTTCCTGCAGGACTCCGCCCGTTCATCCCAGAGAAGGACAGCCAACATTTCGAGAACTTCCTAGAAACCATAGGGGTAAAAGATGGGCGCGGTATCATCACCGACAGCTTTGGGCGGTACAGAAGGACAATGAGCTCCACTTCCCATTCCACGACCAATGGAAACGGTGCAGCCGGGGGCTCTGACGAGCAGTCGGGGCCCTCAGAAGGGGATGAGTGGGACCGGATGATCTCCGACATCAGTAATGACATTGAAGCCCTCGGCTGCTGCATGGACCAAGACCCTTCTCAAGGGGGCGCTGGAAACTATTCCTAATTCGCCGGCTGATATAGAACCAGTCACTTTTCCTCACCAGCATTAAGAACCAAAAAACAAAGATGGCGGCTGTGTTGCCACAATCTTCTATTTTTTCTTACGTTCCCCATGTACAGACAAGATTGTATCCTCAGCACTGGCACCATTATACTCGCCCAAGTTTTGGTTGGGCCAAAGGTCAAAGCCAGACGTCCCGGAGCAGGAACTAAATTGCACCCCCCCGGGAAACAATTCCTACATCAGTGGAGGGATCCGTACAATCTCTGGACTTTGTACATCCGCTGAGACTTACACTCGGACGATAATGTTTTTATGCGTCAGTACAAGTCAACGTTTACCGCAATGTGAAAAACAGGAACCCGCGAGCAGCTGAAAAGCGTTTTGTTTGTGTGTGAAAAGGACGAGGTGATCATTCTGATTTTTGCTTCCTTTCAATTAAAGGATAAGTAAACCTTTAAAATAAGTGATTGTAAAATTAACGAGGAAGTTATTCTAAGCACTTTTGTAATTTACATTCATTATTTTATTTTTTTTAATTCCAAGATATTAAGGGATAGATGTACTGTTAATATGAATGAATTTTGTTACAACAGAGCCACCTGCTGGTCAGTTTCCCACCAGTCTGACCACCAAGTAGTCAAGGAAGTTGTCAGGAGAAAGAAAGAGGCTGCTCTGATGTTCTTCTGCTTAGGAAAACAATTAGAAACCTTTCTCACATCTTTCCTAAGCAGAAGAACATCAGCCTCTTTCTTTCTCCTGACAACTTCCTTGACTACTTGGTGGTCAGACTGGTGGGAAACTGACCAGCAGGTGGCGCTGTTGTAACAAAATTAGAGAGCCCTCATCAGTTTTACATTCACTTATTTCAAAGGTTTACTTATCCTTTAAGGCAACACTAAACCCAGTGCTTCACAGATGTATGTGTAAGGGCTATGGCACTTATATTCACTGGGCGGGGCCTAAACATTACCCCCCCCCCCCAGCTAATTCCACTTTCATTGTCCCTTCAGGTCTAGTACCCCGTTCTTTATTCAGTTTGTATAGTTTGGTTGCGCTACTCACACTCTGATGATCTCTAGGCTGTTGTTCTTCTCCATTTGTCACAGAATTACAACGACCAGATGCAGGGGGTGCTGGGAGTTGTACTATGGCCCTACAGAAGCAGCAGGATCACCAGGGATGGGGGCAGCTTGTCTTTCTGCAGGCGGCCATCTTTACTTTGGCTCTTGCTCCGTGTTGGTACATGGGTTGTATAGAAGCACAAGTTGTTTACAGACATCGCACACCAGAACACCCACAATCCATTGTGTCCCTCCCGCAGGAGTGCCAATGCAGTTACAGAACCAGGGTTTTCTTTTTCATTTTGTATAAATATTTTGTTGCTGTGTTTTTATTTCTGTGCGAGGCCTGCGCCTCCTTCCTGCCATTGCCCCCCAGTGCCTCATATTTATATTCCCAGCCCTCTGGCTCAGCCCCACCCACATTCCTGCAGCCACACCCACATTCCAGTTACGAGTGCATCTGGCGCGTGTGTTCCGCTGTTTTACGTCTGCATCCTGTTTATTTAGGGATAAACCTGTATCTCTGTCCATTGCAGCCGCCGGCAGAGCAGAAACTCCCCCCCCCCGATACGTCACATGGTCTCTTCTAAAGGAAGCCGTTACCAGTCAGGGGGCCTAGTGTCCCTCTTAAAGGAACAGTTCAGTGTGAAAATAAAAACTGGGTAAATAGATAGGCTGTGCAAAATAAAAAATGTTTGTAATATAGTTAGTTAGCCAAAAATGTAATGTATAAAGGCTGGAGTGAACAGATATCTAATAAAACAGCCAGAATCCAACTTCCTGCTTTTCAGCTCTCTAACTCTGAGTTAGTCAGTGACTATAAGGGGGGCCACATGGGACATTTCTGTTCAGTGAGTTTGTAATTGATCCTCAGCATTCAGCTCAGATTCAAAAGCAACAGATATGACCCATGTGCCCCCCCTCAAGTCTCTGATTGGTTACTGCCTGGTAGCCAGGGTAACCAGTCAGTGTAAACCACGAGAGCTGAAAAGCAGGAAGTAGAGTCCTGACTGACATGTTATACATCAAATCACTTCAGCCTTTATACATTACATTTTTGCCTAACTAACTATATTAGAAACATTTTTTATTTTGCACAGCCTATCTATTTACACAGTTTTTATTTTTATACTGAACAATTCCTTTAAAGGGGTTGTTCACTTTTGAATGACGTTTAAATTAACTGTTAGTATGATGTAGAGAGGGATATTCTGAGACAATTTGCAATTGGTTTTTATTTTTTATTATTTGTGGTTTTTGCGTTATTTAGCTTTTTATTCAGCAGCTCTCCAGTTTGCAGTTTCAGCCATCTGGTTACTAGGATCCAAATTCCCCTAGCAACCATGCATTGATGTGAATAAGAGACTGATATATGAATAGGAGAGGCCTGAATAGAAAGATGAGTAATCAGCAGGGGGCTGGGCTTAGGGAACTGTCAGAAACCATTAAAAATCATGAAAAGTCTACATATTTTTTAATTGATGTATATTGCAAAGTTGCTTGAAATTATGTTTACTCTTCAAAAAGCTTAAGTTATATTTTTTGTGGAGTTTCCCTTTAACTTAAAGATGAACCACCCCTTTAAGGCTCCCAATAAAACAATACTTGGGACCAGCATCACCCCCTTTCTATGCCAGCGGCAAGAAACTGCCCTTAAAGTGCCTCACAGCAGCAGTTCTATTTAAAGGGGAAGTAAACAATCCTGTTTCCTGCAGGTTGTGCTCATTTCCAGGAAGGAGCTGTAGATGTTGGGGTGTATAGTAAGGCAATAGGCTGTCAGGAAGGGGGTGTGACTGTGGGATTGTGATAAAGCAAGATGATCACTATGGGACTGTATGTATAGCAACATGTCAGGGAATAGGGTGTGTACAGTGTTAGAGTACGGGGCTTTAACTGAATAACCCTATTCTGATAGCAGGTGAGACACAGAGGGAGCAGCAGGAGAGCCGTGGGGCAATTTCAGTTTAGTTGTGAGACACACTGATTGTTACACTGATTGTTACTGATGGGTGTGTGTAGTTGTGCGACAGTGCGAGTGTCAGGAGCCAATCGGAATTGCCGTGTCTTCTTTTTTTTATTTTTGCAGCTTTGTGCATTGTTTCTGTTTACCCTTAATGATTGGATACTTTTTTTGTATGTAGTATTTTTACCTGTAAATAAAAGTGTGTACTTAAAGGCTTCTGTTTGTTCTACCCCCAAATGTGGCTTCCCTGTTTGAGTGCAAGCTCCTGGGCTGATTGCCAGTACCAACTGGAGCCCAGAAACGTGGGGCGCACCTCAAGCATGTGGTTGGCTGGTCTCTTCCTTGAGTGGGGGATAGTTCTATTTTAATTCATGCATTCTCTTCTTCCTATTCATGAGCTGCTCTCCTTCCCGTGGTCAATTAGAGGGTAGATCTCCGAGCCCTCTCAAAAAGGTGACTGGTGGGAAGGGATTCCCTGCGTTTATCAGTACAGAGCAAGGGAAGCAATAACATCAGTGATTGGTGGAGCCACAGCTCCCTCTAGTGGGCAGATCTCCAGAGCAGAAAGCAGTGGGACTGAATGTTATAACCTCGGTGCTTTCCTTGAGTCACCGCTGGGTACAGAATCCATTGGGCACACTTTGCCATGATTTAGCCCTGAGCAATTGATCTTTTCCATTCTTGCTGGTAATTACAATTGACTTGTAACTCTGCCATATCCCCAAACTTGTGCACAAAATGTTAGTAAATGATGGCCTAAATCGCACAAGATGTTGGTCTGGGCTTATTCATTCAACAAACATTGGTTCCCAAATGATGCAGTTTGTATTTGTGGATAATAATATGTTTGGGGTGGGGTCCATACCGCAGAGACAAGGATTCTATGCCAGAGAGCTGACACATGCCAGGGCCAACTGTGCACAGGGAAAATGCGTTTTTGTAAATGTCATAATTTAACTCAGCATAGCACCCCTCCCACATTGTGTTGTCCCTCTGTATAAAACTCCTCCAATGCAATGCTGTCCCTCTGTATAAAACTGCTCCCATGCGGTGCTGTCCCTCTGTATAAAACTCCTCCCACGTGGTGCTGTCCCTCTGTATAAAACTCCTCCCAGGCGGTGCTGTCCCTCTGTATAAAACTCCTCCCATGCGATTCTGTCCCTCTGTATAAAACTCCTCCCACGCGGTGCTGTCCCTCTGTATAAAACCCCTCCCACGCGGTGCTGTCCCTCTGGATAAAACCCCTCCCACGCGGTGCTGTGCCTCTGTATAAAACTCCTCCCACGCGGTGCTGTCCCTCTGTATAAAATTCCTCCCATCCGGTGCTGTCCCTCTGTATAAAACTCTTCCCACGCGGTGCTGTCCCTCTGTATAAAATTCCTCCCATGCGGTGCTGTCTCTCTGTATAAAACCCCTCCCACGCAGTACTGTGCCTCTGTATAAAACCCCTCCCACGCGGTGCTGTCTCTCTGTATAAAACCCCTCCCACGCAGTACTGTGCCTCTGTATAAAACCCCTCCCACGCGGTGCTGCCATGAATAAAGGCCACAAAGCTCTTGGGATTATCAGGCAGTTTATTGCGTAGCGCTGTAAGTTGCAGCCTAGTAGGAATAAATGCAGGTCTAACATGGAGCTGGAGTTTATGAGTAACTGTGGGTCTATACAGAGTGAGGAGCTGGAGGGCACACTGACTGCTACATGGTTAGTTCCTGCAGGGGGGACACAAACACAGCCCATTAGTAACATCCATCCAAATAAACATGAATATGATTTGCTTATTGCAGTGTATAGTTCTGCCGTGCAGTGTCCAGTGTATAACAGAGTTATATTCATCTAGTACCGGCTTATTGGATCCCTCAGCGCTAAGTCCCACCCCCTGGGAATGACATCATGTGGGTGGGTTCTATAATCTGATTTGTTGTCCTAATGCCCCTCCTTGCCCCCAATGGAAACAACAAAAGTGCCGCATCTGATTTGCTACTTACCATGATGGCATTTACAATGTCGTTGTTGTTGTGTCTGAGCGCCCGCACGGCCTTGGCACGCGATACGTTGGCCTGCGCCATCACCAGTTCTATATCTCGCATCTCCAGGCCCGTCTCATCCACCTGCAGTAAAGCGAGACCGTTTCATCAGTCAGTGGTGCCCACATTATTACATTGCCCCCTGGTTGTGCCAGAAAGGGAAACAAAGCCATAAAGAACCCAGGTATGTACACGAGTCCTATACAAGTCACTCCTTGTGCCAGCCAATCAAATCAATGCAATTGGCTAAATCATATGTGACGGCATAGTTGTAGGCAGCCAATCAGGAGGCTTTTGCAGCCATTGGTTTTACCTCCTCTTCTTCCTCGCTCTCCTCTTTTATTGTCAGGGTGGGTGTGGTCTCGGTGATCAGGGGGGAATGTTCCATGGGGACTTTAAACTTCTCGGCCGCTGCCTTGTGCACTTGCTGCGACAAGTCTTCAATCTAAAAGAGAAGGACACCATGAAAAGGGATCAGATCTAACTAGGGGACAGACCTACCAATCAGATCTTTCTGGGGGAGCTTGCCATTAAAGGGGAACTAAACCCTAAAAATGAATTTGGCTAAAAATACCATATTTTATATAGTGAGCTTATTGCGCGAGGCTAAAGTTTGAGCTTGTCAATAGCAGCAATGATCCAGGACTTCAAACTTGTCACAGGGGGTCACCATCTTGGAAAGTGTCTGTGCTCAGTGGGCTCTGATTGGCTGTTGAGAAGCTAAGCTTAGGGCTCGTCACTAATTATCCAGCAGAAAATGAGCTTCCCTGGCTGTAATATAAGCTGATGCTACAGGTTTGCTGATTATTCAATTCTGATGCTAATTGCACTGGTTTCTGTGCTGCCATGTAGTAATTATGTGTATTAATTACTAATCAGCCTTATATTGTGACATTTCTATTCTATGTGTACTGTATATTGTGAGTGGCTCCCTAAGCTCAGTAAGTGACAGCAGCACAGAGCATGTGAATCAGTGAATCAGCAGAAAAGAAGATGGGGAGCTACTGGGGCATCTTTGGAGACACAGATCTTTACTGCTAAAGGGCTGTGGTTGCCTTGGGCTGGTACAGAAGCACAAAACATCATGTACAACTTCTTTAGTTAGGCTTTAGTTCTCCTTTAAGACTCACACTTATTAGTACTGCCTGGGCACATTGGCATCCTCTCATAAAGGGCAAAAAAGTGCCCACATGTGCCATAAAGCAACACTGCTCACCTTGGCCTCCCCAAACACAATGTAGATGTCGGAGGCGGGACTCTTGAACACGTCCGGCTTCGTGATGACAAACAGAATGTTCTTGGACTTCCTGATGGTGATTCGGGTGACCCCGTGTATCTGCCGGAGCCCCAGCTTGGACATGGCCTGGAAGAACATCAACATGGCGTTACCCGCAGTGGGAAACCATCACACACACACACAGCCTCCTATTGTGAATAACGTATTCCGGTCATATTCCACTAGGCCCAGATTATCACAATATGGCTTTCACAATAAAAGTGTTTATGAAGTACCTGTATTATTGGTGTGATGCTCTCTTCCAAATTTATTCCTGGATTACTAGAAATTGTTATTACCCCTACACGTCACTGCCAGAATAAAGTAAACGGGATAAATGTAAAGGGGTTGTTCACCTTTGAGTTAACTTTTACTATGATGTAGAGAGGGATATTCTGAGACAATTTGTAATTGGTTTTCATTTTTATTATTTGTGGTTTTTGAGTTATTTCGCTTTTTATTCAGCAGCTTTCCAGTTGGCAATTTTGATAATCTGGTTGCTAGGGTCCAATTTACCCTAACAACTATACATTGCTTTCTTAAGAGAGTGAAATATGAATAGGAGAGGGTCTGTTAGAAAGAGTCCTAAAAACTAGCAGCAATAATTTATTTGTAGCCTTACAGAGCATTTGTTTTTTAGGAGGGGTCAGTGACCCCCATTTGAAAGCTGGAAAGAGTCAGAAGAGGAAGGCAAATAATTTGAAAATTATAAAAAAAAGAAAGAGTGAAGACCAATTGAAAAGTTGCTTGGAATTGGCCAACATACTAAAAGTTAACTTAAAGGTGAACCACCCCTTCAATTGTTCATTCATTCAATAAGAGTCATGCCTTTGGAAAGACAGGTTCATTTAGCCTTTAATCTCCCCGTAGGCGCAATGCAGTCGTATAGGGGAACGAGGCCCCGCCTCCTACGCTGGCTGTGCAGGACGGAGAGAAACTTTAGCTCTCAGCTGCCTCATGTTTTATTCACTCACCTTCCTGGCTTTCTTCTCACTGCGGCTCTGCTTGGCTTTGCTCATCGATTCCTCCCCCGGGGCCACACAGTGAGCCAGCTGGTTCTGCAACACATCAGATTGGTTATTGGTGCAGTATGGCAGCCCCGCCTACAAGCCCCTCCCACTGACAATCAGATTGTGGCAGAAAATGTAGTTCAACAACAACAGCAGCAGGAGGAGAGGTTGTCATTTACATTCTGCACCTGCGAATAATGGTAATGAAATGGTTACCCCTGTGTATCCTCTAGTAATAATACTCAGCCCCAGGGGAGAGCTGTGTCTGTGCTCTAGTTATGGGTGAGGCGTCCCCGGAGTCTACACATACATAAACACAATGATATATAACTGAGAGGAACAAATAGGAACAACTGCAAAGCCGCCTAGGCCACCCTCATCTAAATTGCAAGCACAGCTCAAACAAGGGTGAATTTCCCCTTTAAATTGTCACAAACCCTGTGTAGGAGTCACTGAGTGGAAGAGACGGGGCCACAGTCTGTTCATTTCTATTCCGCCCCCCCCATCTCAGCCTGTTCCCTCACTGTCTCATCTCCTTCTCCCTCCCGCCATCAGATGTCTCTACTCATCACTTTTTGGCTGACTGAGTAAAGAGCCTGCAGGAGGCCAACACAGAGACTCTTTGTGATCTGGTGCATAAATAATGGCACTCACAGGGTTAACCTGCCCTATTACACCTGACTGAGCTGCCTCCTTCCCTGTTATATAATATCACTACTACACCAGCTACACCAACCCGCATCTCATATAATCTCTCCCTACTATACCTGCTATCCCACAGTCACACTCCCTTCCCAGAGACTATTATCCACTGTTACTATAGACACCATCTCTCCCTACTATACCTGCTATCCCACAGTCTCACTCCCTTCCCAGAGACTATTATCCACTGTTACTATAGACACCATCTCTCCCTACTATACCTGCTATCCCACAGTCACACTCCCTTCCCAGAGACTATTATCCACTGTTACTATAGACACCATCTCTCCCTACTATACCTGCTATCCCACAGTCACACTCCCTTCCCAGAGACTATTATCCACTGTTACTATAGGCACCATCTCTCCCTACTATACCTGCTATCCCACAGTCACACTCCCTTCCCAGAGACTATTATCCACTGTTACTATAGACACCATCTCTCCCTACTATACCTGCTATCCCACAGTCACACTCCCTTCCCAGAGACTATTATCCCACTGTTACTATAGGCACCATCTCTCCCTACTATACCTGCTATCCCACAGTCACACTCCCTTCCCAGAGACTATTATCCCACTGTTACTATAGGCACCATCTCTCCCTACTATACCTGCTATCCCACAGTCACACTCCCTTCCCAGAGACTATTATCCCACTGTTACTATAGGCACCATCTCTCCCTACTATACCTGCTATCCCACAGTCACACTCCCTTCCCAGAGACTATTATCCACTGTTACTATAGGCACCATCTCTCCCTGCTATACCTGCTATCCCACAGTCTCACTCCCTTCCCAGAGACTATTATCCACTGTTACTATAGACACCATCTCTCCCTACTATACCTGCTATCCCACAGTCACACTCCCTTCCCAGAGACTATTATCCCACTGTTACTATAGGCACCATCTCTCCCTACTATACCTGCTATCCCACAGTCACACTCCCTTCCCAGAGACTATTATCCCACTGTTACTATAGGCACCATCTCTCCCTACTATACCTGCTATCCCACAGTCTCACTCCCTTCCCAGAGACTATTATCCACTGTTACTATAGACACCATCTCTCCCTACTATACCTGCTATCCCACAGTCACACTCCCTTCCCAGAGACTATTATCCACTGTTACTATAGACACCATCTCTCCCTACTATACCTGCTATCCCACAGTCACACTCCCTTCCCAGAGACTATTATCCACTGTTACTATAGACACCATCTCTCCCTACTATACCTGCTATCCCACAGTCACACTCCCTTCCCAGAGACTATTATCCCACTGTTACTATAGGCACCATCTCTCCCTACTATACCTGCTATCCCACAGTCACACTCCCTTCCCAGAGACTATTATCCACTGTTACTATAGGCACCATCTCTCCCTGCTATACCTGCTATCCCACAGTCTCACTCCCTTCCCAGAGACTATTATCCACTGTTACTATAGACACCATCTCTCCCTACTATACCTGCTATCCCACAGTCTCACTCCCTTCCCAGAGACTATTATCCACTGTTACTATAGACACCATCTCTCCCTACTATACCTGCTATCCCACAGTCACACTCCCTTCCCAGAGACTATTATCCACTGTTACTATAGACACCATCTCTCCCTACTATACCTGCTATCCCACAGTCACACTCCCTTCCCAGAGACTATTATCCCACTGTTACTATAGACACCATCTCTCCCTACTATACCTGCTATCCCACAGTCACACTCCCTTCCCAGAGACTATTATCCCACTGTTACTATAGACACCATCTCTCCCTACTATACCTGCTATCCCACAGTCACACTCCCTTCCCAGAGACTATTATCCCACTGTTACTATAGGCACCATCTCTCCCTACTATACCTGCTATCCCACAGTCTCACTCCCTTCCCAGAGACTATTATCCACTGTTACTATAGACACCATCTCTCCCTACTATACCTGCTATCCCACAGTCACACTCCCTTCCCAGAGACTATTATCCACTGTTACTATAGACACCATCTCTCCCTACTATACCTGCTATCCCACAGTCACACTCCCTTCCCAGAGACTATTATCCACTGTTACTATAGACACCATCTCTCCCTACTATACCTGCTATCCCACAGTCACACTCCCTTCCCAGAGACTATTATCCCACTGTTACTATAGACACCATCTCTCCCTACTATACCTGCAATCCCACAGTCACGCTCCCTTCCCAGAGACTATTATCCACTGTTACTATAGACACCATCTCTCCCTACTATACCTGCTATCCCACAGTCACGCTCCCTTCCCAGAGACTATTATCCACTGTTACTATAGACACCATCTCTCCCTACTATACCTGCTATCCCACAGCCACACTCCCTTCCCAGAGACTATTATCCACTGTTACTATAGACACCATCTCTCCCTACTATACCTGCTATCCCACAGCCACACTCCCTTCCCAGAGACTATTATCCACTGTTACTATAGACACCATCTCTCCCTACTATACCTGCTATCCCACAGTCACACTCCCTTCCCAGAGACTATTATCCACTGTTACTATAGACACCATCTCTCCCTACTATACCTGCTATCCCACAGTCACGCTCCCTTCCCAGAGACTATTATCCACTGTTACTATAGGTACCATCTTTCCCTACTATACCTGCTATCCCACAGTCATACTCCCTTCCCAGAGACTATTATCCACTGTTACTATAGACACCATCTCTCCCTACTATACCTGCTATCCCACAGTCACACTCCCTTCCCAGAGACTATTATCCACTGTTACTATAGACACCATCTCTCCCTACTATACCTGCTATCCCACAGCCACACTCCCTTCCCAGAGACTATTATCCACTGTTACTATAGACACCATCTCTCCCTACTATACCTGCTATCCCACAGTCACACTCCCTTCCCAGAGACTATTATCCCACTGTTACTATAGGCACCATCTCTCCCTACTATACCTGCTATCCCACAGTCACGCTCCCTTCCCAGAGACTATTATCCACTGTTACTATAGACACCATCTCTCCCTACTATACCTGCTATCCCACAGCCACACTCCCTTCCCAGAGACTATTATCCACTGTTACTATAGACACCATCTCTCCCTACTATACCTGCTATCCCACAGTCACACTCCCTTCCCAGAGACTATTATCCACTGTTACTATAGACACCATCTCTCCCTACTATACCTGCTATCCCACAGTCACACTCCCTTCCCAGAGACTATTATCCACTGTTACTATAGGCACCATCTCTCCCTACTATACCTGCTATCCCACAGTCACACTCCCTTCCCAGAGACTATTATCCACTGTTACTATAGGCACCATCTCTCCCTACTATACCTGCTATCCCACAGTCACACTCCCTTCCCAGAGACTATTATCCACTGTTACTATAGACACCATCTCTCCCTACTATACCTGCTATCCCACAGTCACACTCCCTTCCCAGAGACTATTATCCACTGCTACTATAGGCACCATCTCTCCCTACTATACCTGCTATCCCACAGTCACACTCCCTTCCCAGAGACTATTATCCACTGTTACTATAGGCACCATCTCTCCCTACTATACCTGTTATCCCACAGTCACACTCCCTTCCCAGAGACTATTATCCACTGCTACTATAGACACCATCTCTCCCTACTATACCTGCTATCCCACAGTCACACTCCCTTCCCAGAGACTATTATCCACTGTTACTATAGACACCATCTCTCCCTACTATACCTGCTATCCCACAGTCACACTCCCTTCCCAGAGACTATTATCCCACTGTTACTATAGACACCATCTCTCCCTACTATACCTGCTATCCCACAGTCACACTCCCTTCCCAGAGACTATTATCCCACTGTTACTATAGACACCATCTCTCCCTACTATACCTGCTATCCCACAGTCACACTCCCTTCCCAGAGACTATTATCCCACTGTTACTATAGACACCATCTCTCCCTACTATACCTGCTATCCCACAGTCACACTCCCTTCCCAGAGACTATTATCCACTGTTACTATAGGCACTATCTCTCCCTACTATACCTGCTATCCCACAGTCACACTCCCTTCCCAGAGACTATTATCCACTGTTACTATAGACACCATCTCTCCCTACTATACCTGCTATCCCACAGTCACACTCCCTTCCCAGAGACTATTATCCCACTGTTACTATAGGCACCATCTCTCCCTACTATACCTGCTATCCCACAGTCACACTCCCTTCCCAGAGACTATTATCCACTGTTACTATAGGCACCATCTCTCCCTACTATACCTGCTATCCCACAGTCACACTCCCTTCCCAGAGACTATTATCCACTGTTACTATAGACACCATCTCTCCCTACTATACCTGCTATCCCACAGTCACACTCCCTTCCCAGAGACTATTATCCACTGTTACTATAGACACCATCTCTCCCTACTATACCTGCTATCCCACAGTCACACTCCCTTCCCAGAGACTATTATCCACTGTTACTATAGGCACCATCTCTCCCTACTATACCTGCTATCCCACAGCCACACTCCCTTCCCAGAGACTATTATCCACTGTTACTATAGACACCATCTCTCCCTACTATACCTGCTATCCCACAGTCACACTCCCTTCCCAGAGACTATTATCCACTGTTACTATAGGCACCATCTCTCCCTACTATACCTGCTATCCCACAGTCACACTCCCTTCCCAGAGACTATTATCCACTGTTACTATAGACACCATCTCTCCCTACTATACCTGCTATCCCACAGTCACACTCCCTTCCCAGAGACTATTATCCACTGCTACTATAGGCACCATCTCTCCCTACTATACCTGCTATCCCACAGTCACACTCCCTTCCCAGAGACTATTATCCACTGTTACTATAGGCACCATCTCTCCCTACTATACCTGTTATCCCACAGTCACACTCCCTTCCCAGAGACTATTATCCACTGCTACTATAGGCACCATCTCTCCCTACTATACCTGCTATCCCACAGTCACACTCCCTTCCCAGAGACTATTATCCACTGTTACTATAGACACCATCTCTCCCCTACTATACCTGCTATCCCACAGTCACACTCCCTTCCCAGAGACTATTATCCACTGTTACTATAGGCACCATCTCTCCCTACTATACCTGCTATCCCACAGTCACACTCCCTTCCCAGAGACTATTATCCCACTGTTACTATAGACACCATCTCTCCCTACTATACCTGCTATCCCACAGTCACACTCCCTTCCCAGAGACTATTATCCCACTGTTACTATAGACACCATCTCTCCCTACTATACTTGCTATCCCACAGTCACACTCCCTTCCCAGAGACTATTATCCACTGTTACTATAGACACCATCTCTCCCTACTATACCTGCTATCCCACAGTCACACTCCCTTCCCAGAGACTATTATCCACTGTTACTATAGGCACTATCTCTCCCTACTATACCTGCTATCCCACAGTCACACTCCCTTCCCAGAGACTATTATCCCACTGTTACTATAGGCACCATCTCTCCCTACTATACCTGCTATCCCACAGTCACACTCCCTTCCCAGAGACTATTATCCACTGTTACTATAGGCACTATCTCTCCCTACTATACCTGCTATCCCACAGTCACACTCCCTTCCCAGAGACTATTATCCACTGTTACTATAGACACCATCTCTCCCTACTATACCTGCTATCCCACAGTCACACTCCCTTCCCAGAGACTATTATCCCACTGTTACTATAGGCACCATCTCTCCCTACTATACCTGCTATCCCACAGTCACACTCCCTTCCCAGAGACTATTATCCCACTGTTACTATAGGCACCATCTCTCCCTACTATACCTGCTATCCCACAGTCACACTCCCTTCCCAGAGACTATTATCCACTGTTACTATAGACACCATCTCTCCCTACTATACCTGCTATCCTACAGCCATAGTCATGCTTTGTCTTGTCATTGCTGAGCTTCTCCCTACATGAAGTCCCCCTGTCTGCTCCCCACAGCCAGACCAGGAAAGCTCAGATCTCTATCACACAGGCCCAGATCAGATAGCTCCCCAAAACAAACAACTTAGATAATGGGCTAAAATCTACACAATTTAATTTTTATTTGTCTGCACAGAGTTGTTATCCCATGGCCACACTGCAGGGTAGTATTAGCGCATGATGAATAAATAATAGCTCACATGAGGCCACATGTTGATGAAGATAAAGCAGATGGAGCCATTAGGTTGTGTATGAGTCTGTAGAAGTGGAGCTGTGGGATTGCTAATGGCATAAGGGCTCTGTATTTCACATGTGTATATTCAGCAGATGGAAGAGAGGGACAATAATATAAAAAGACCAACATTAAATCCAGATTAGGATCTAAAATCTGTAAATGTGGAGTAAACATGAGCAAACTCTCAGCAGCCTGGTATTGGGAGCTCAGGGAAGATCCATCTTGTTGATATAATAGTTCTAAGGAATAGGAAGTTATATGGTAGGGAGGTGACTCAAGCCCCATCTAAGGTGGAAATAATTGTATTCACCAAACATCCATGGGAGGCTTAAAGAGCAAACATGTTCATCTAAAGACTCCAAAACCTTTATATTATATTAAAACCAGGATTTCCTTATGACTTACACGTTTGTTTGTGTCATGTGACACAATTGACAACACTAAGCTCCCTTTATATAGTGAATATAATACCCACTACTGTTAAATACAAGGATTGGATATGCTTTTATAAAGGTCATGGAACTCCAAGGTGACTTCTAAAATTCTCATATTTCACAACAGCGGGTATATTATTTATTATAATACATATGTTTTAGTGAGTCATGTGACAGAAATGACATCACTAAGCACTGTTTATAAATATATACAGTATATTACACAGATTATGCATGGTGCTTGTGTATTGTATGTTTGGCCCTAAATGACATGTAGAATAACATTTATATGTTGTAGATGTTGCTTAGAGAAGCCAATAAATAGCTCACCCACTAGCAGACAAATAGTTCCCCAAAAGCCAAAGAAGGTCTCAAATCCTAGTAGATAGATGGATTCCCCAGAAGTAAAAGAATGTCTCACCCACAAGTAGGTTGATTCCCAAATTCATATAATGTCTCACCCAGTAGCAAATAGTATGTTCCCCATTAGTCAAAGAATGTCTCATCCCCTAGTAGATAAATGGTTCCCCAGAAGTAAAAGAATGTCTCACCCACAAGCAAATAGAGTGTTCCCCATTAGTCAAATAATGTCTCAATCCCTAGCACAGTGATCCCCAACCAGTAGCTCGTGAGTAACATGTTGGTCTCCAAACCCTTGAATGTTGCTCCCAGTGGCCTCAAAGCAGGAGCTTATTTTTGAATTCCAGGCTTGGAGGCAAGTTTTGGTTGTATAAAATCCAGATGTACTGCCAAACAGAGACTCAATGTAGGCTGACAATCCAAATAGAAGCTACTAAATGGCCAATCACAGCACTTATTTGGCGGCCCAAGAACATTTTTCATGCTTGTGTTGCTCCTTTTACTTCTGAATGTTGCTCTAGGGTTCAAAAGGTTGGGGATCCCTGCTCTAGCAGATAAATGGATTCCCCAGAAGTCAAAGAATGTCTAAACCCCTAGTAGATAAATGGATGTAAATGAATGTCTCACCCACAAGCAAATAGAGTTGTCCCCATTAGTCAAAGAATGTCCCATTCCCTGCCTAGCAGATAAATGTATTCCCCAGAACTCAAAGAATGTCTCACCCTCAAGCAGGTAGATCCCCAAAGGCATACTGAATGTCTGACCCACTAGCAAATAGAGTGTTCCCCACTAGTGAAAGAATATCTGATATCATAGCAGATGGTTTCCCAGAAGTCAAAATGTCTCACCCACTAGCCGAAAAAGACCCAGAAGTAATAAAATGTCTCACCCACTAGCAAATAGATACCATAAGTGAAAGTATGTCTTAGACACTAGCAGATGAATACTTCCCAAAACTCAATAAATGCCTCGTCCACTAGCTGGTGCATGGTTCCCCAGAAGTAAATGTGACACCCACTAGCAGATGAACAGACCTCCAATAGTCTATGAATGGCTCACCCACTAGCACAGTGTTCCCCAACCAGTAGCTCGTGAGTAACATGTTGCTCAACCCCATTGGATGTTGCTCCCAGTGGCCTCAAAGCAGGTGCTAATTTTCGAATTCCAGGCTTGAAGGCAAGATTTGATTGTATAAAAATCAGGTGGACTGCCAAACACAGTCTTTTGTAGGCTGCCAGTCCACATAGGGGCAAACAGATAATGAATGGCAGCCCATATTTGGTACCCCAAGAAAACTTTGCATACTTATGTTGCTCACTAACTTTTTTTTTACAATTGAATGTGGCTCACGGGTAAAAAAGGTTGGGGACCCCTGCACTAGCAGATGAATGATCCCGTCTTACCGACTCATTAAATGTCTCACTCACTAGTAGATGGTTCTCCAGATGTCAGTGAATCTCTCATTCACTAGAAGAATGGGTCCCTGGAAGTCGATTTCCACCAACCAGAGCAAATAACTGGCTGCCCAGAAGCCAATGAATGTTTCATCTAGGTGTGTATAAATCAAGGACAGGCAACTCATAACCCTCCTGATCCTGGCTTGAATTCTAGAAAGTACCTGACTGGATGAAGTCCGTGGCTCTGTTACATCTGGCTCCTCAAGTTCCGGAAGCGATTCATCGTTGCTCTCGGAGTCATTGCAGGAACCTGTCAAAAAAGAGTCAAGAATATTAGCAAGTTCTAGTGACCAATGGGAGCATTGAATTGCTGAATTCCATTATATAATTTCAATGCTCCCTATGACCTGTGTTCCAGCAGGTGGAATAAGAGGAGAGGGCAAAGCCTTCTCTCAAATGGAAGCATTTCACTGCCCTATCACTCTTTGCATTTGCTGCCCTCTCTGTTGAACAAGGACTTTGTATTTTCTGAACTTACTTACCTCTGTGACTAAGCGACTCACAGCCTCTCTGCCTGGGGCCTGGCTTGGTGATACCAAGGAGGGTCACTGCTGATGTTTCCCTAAGTGAAGGCATCTCCGGCCCGCAGGAAGTCAGCTCACTCTCACTGGAAGAGCTGAGTTCAGACGGATGAAAAGTGAGGAGGCTTTTCTTCCCCACAGGTTCTTCATAATTCCCTCCATGACACTTGCTACTCACTTCTGGGGTCTTGCAAGTGGACTGAGGAAGAACTGAAACAATACAACCAGGTATCAGTAGACTAAAGTGTATTGAATCCTTAGTTCTAGTCATGCTATATTACTATATTATTATTATTCAGATATGGCCAGAATTAGACCTAATATATTTTCCAAATTATACTGTTTTTTAGTTTTAATTATGAAGATTTCTCCTCTCAACCCCTGTACCCATATCCTTCATCCCCCAGGTCAAGACTGGCCAATCAGAATGGAGCACATGGCCCTCAGCATACAAAGAGTAGGTCCATTCTGATTACAGTATGGTTACAGTTGCCTAACATTGGCATCACTGGTAGATAGATTTGAATAGAGGGTAGGTTTGAAAACATAAGACCTGGTTATAGGAAGACCCACTGCCCCCTAAACAATGAGAAGTACCAAAAGTTCTGTTACCTGACAGGGTTTTGTTGTGATCCATTCCAAAGAACAATTTCTCAGGTTCCCTTGTGGTCTCTATGGAAGATGCAATTTGTTCAGCTTTCTTCTTCTCCTGCGCAGTGCAGTCAGGCATGGAGCAGATTGGTGGAGGCACTTTATTTATGCTAAAGCAGGTATACTCAGAAGGGTTATCACTGTTTGAAGGATTGTGGGTAAGAGGCCCAGGCTTGGGGCTCCCATGCAGATGATACTTATGCTCTGAGTCCACCAATTTAACAGGGTGTGGCATTTCCCATTGACCCTTCTCATCTTGCGTCCTACTAAGGAAACTGGATTCCACTTCATCTATTGATCCATTACTTGGACCTCTGTCAGGAATGTTGCTTTCTGATACACTGGGTGGCTCAGGTTCGTCTTTGAATTCCAAAGACATGGTTTCACCTGACCTACTTTGATCGTCATCATTTTCTCTTTTACCCATCCGTGCCTCGTCTCCGTTAGAGGGAACTGGCCATGTACTCTGTGAACTGGTGGTAATGCTCTCGTGGCCATGCTCCTCACTTAATGGACATTTTTTCTTCTGAACATCAGTTCCACCCTCATGTGAACAAACGTGGACTTTCTTTGTAGGTTGCCATTTTTCACCCTGACTCTGCTCATCTACCGGTAAATCGGACCTTAACTTGTTATTCACATCCATTTCTTCAATGCTGACCCTAGGTTTTGATACCACTTTTTCTGTACTGGCAGACCGAACACCAAGATCCAGATGGTTCAATTTACCAAAGGATCCTTGCAGTAATTGTGCCATTTCTTGAATGTCACTGAACAGCTCTGTCTGTTTTGTTCCAAGTTTTTCAGCCGTCTCCAAAAAGTCACCTGAACACTTTTGAGAATCTCTCTCCTGGGTTTGATTCACAACCAATAACCCCAAACTGTATTCTTCCTTAGTTCTCCTTTCCTCCTTTGTTCTCTGTTCCTTGGATCCTTTAGAAACACTATCACAGGTGTCCACTGGATTATTATGATTATATTCAAAAAGTAAAGCATCACTATGTGTCAATGAGAGAGCGTCATCACCATCTTCTTTGCTCTGTCTATTATACTCTTTGGATATCTTTAGGGTCTGTGAGGTTTCAGTCTCATAGACTGGGGAACAGGGTCGGAGATATTGACTCGTGTCCTCCCCTTCCAGTGTACTGTTTGTGTTTCTTGTACTCCCTGCACAATCCTTTGAACTTGAGCTTATATCTAGCAGCTCTTCAGGGCCATCCTCTGTATTCACTTCTCTGCTGCCTTTGACTTCCATGCATGAAGGCTGGCTGGACAGAGAACAAGTATTTCTTATATCTTTATCAAACTTTTCTTTTTTATCTAAAAGAGAATTAGGGCTAGGAAAGTTTTCATTATCTACATGTGAAGTACTTGTAAGGAATTTGTGGGGTACTTGTGAGGTGGGTTCAATATCATCCTGAACATGTACTGAGTTGTCAATATCACTATGCACTGGTATATTGTCTGCAGCATGCTCTTGTTCTGGGTTTGTTTTGGAGACATGGTGTTCAACACCTACACTGACAGCTCCATGTTCACCTTGACTCCTATTTCCAGGTTGTACCTCTCTCTCATTGCAAATATTCTGTTTCAATGAACTGGTAATTAGAGTGACCTCAGAATGCTTGTCAGAATTTTTGCCACACTCTTCAGTCTTCACAACATATGGACATTTGTCCATTATATTTGGAATCATCACATTATTTACACAGTGCTCTGAAGATACAGTCCTTGGATCTAAATGCTCAACTTCAACCTGTAATTTAGTTGGACCTTTCTCATCATCTGCTAGTCCAGTAGCTGATGAGTGTATATGTGATTCTTGTACACATGGCTTTTCGTCATTGCAAACCTCCATATTTTCTTTCAGGTCTGGTCTGCTTTTCTCTGATTGGAAATGACTGGTGGGTGTAGGGTTGCTTTGTAATGTAATATTATCATGTTCTGCCCCAGATGTGGACTTTATTTGTCCCTCTCTTATCTCACAGGGCAAATCTATTAGACAAGCTTGAGTGTCCATTTTCAGAGATGATTCTGTCTGATTATTAAAAAGGGCATGACTATAATCCATTGAAGTTGGCTCTGTCAATAAATCTTTGGGAGCTTGGTATGATTTTTCTGCCATGGTTTCTTCCACAAAACCTGCAGACATGATAGAATCTGAGCCACAGGCGCTTTGGTTTATAATATAGTTGACTTCAACTTCTGTTTGCTGTCTGTATATCTGAGCAAGTATAGCCTGCCGGTCAAGAGAACTGACATCTTCTTGTTCATCTCCAGAGTCATAGCAGGCAAATAAACACTCTTCTTCAGCCAATTCCTCTGCTCTGCTCTTTTGGGCATCTTGAGACAATGTATATTCAGAAAACTTTTCTACATTTGACAAGATCATGTCTTGGTTTTCTTTGTCAGTTGTCTCCAGAATATAAGACAATGAAGTAGCTTCTGTCTTGGAGGCTTCTGCCACATTCACATTACTTTGTACTTCATCTTCTTCAAATGATCCATCATCTTCACCCTCAGGGGAGAACTGATATACATCTTCGGTCACATTAATAGCTAGTGATGATTGCCTTCCACTTTGCTCATGCTGCTGACTGTTTGCTCTAATACTCTCTGTCATTGTGTTCAGAGGGGGTAAAGAATCCAGCTCTTCATCTGTATCAAAACATGCAATCAGGCATTCATCAACATTATCAGTCCCTGCATTCAGAACATCTAATCCTGATGATGTAGACTGTTGTCCTACTGGGCTTTCAGGCCTTGACCTCAATTGCTTTTCTTCCCTTTTCTGTGTAGCACACAAATACTGAGATTCCGTCTCAGGAACAGAGCTCCTAATATGAGAGTCTGAAATTTGCTCAGTAACATTGTATGTATCAGAGTCTTCAGCCTCACTTGCACTTTCCTGAGGGCCAGTCTCAAATCTGGAACTCACCTTCTCCACAACATGTTCTATTCCTTTTTGAAGATCTTCAGTATTCAAGGGAACTCCAACTTCACCATCATCAGTCAGATCAGAAGATGTCTCCATCTCACTCTCACAGCTAGAATCTAAAGAGTTGCTTTTGGTTTCTACAGGACCCTCTACATTTTGGGAAGCAGAATCATTTGTCACAGCATACTCTTCTGTGCTGTACCGCTTCTCATCCTCTTCTCCATCATAAGATGCAGAATCTGAAGACTCTGATGTGTCATCTTGGTAAGCAAAGGATTCATCTACCCCTTCATTTATGGAAGTCTCTGACAAAGAATGAAGAAAGGAGGCAGAGGTGCTGTCATCATCCTCTTCCCCATACACCACCTCACTCTCTGTTGACTCTCCTTGAGGGAACAAGGTGATTTCCATTGACTCTGCCTCAAATATTAAACTTCCATGGAATGGTAGCATGAAAGCAGGAATCATGTGATCATTTTCAACACACTGTGGGATGACACCTGATATCTCAGAATGCAGTGCATCTGTGTTCGCTGCCTGTAGGGATCCATGGGTTTCTGAAGAGCAGCTCTCAATGGACAGAGGTTCCTGGTCATGCTCATAAGAAGATGGAGAGAAAGATTCTGAAGCAACTGTGCTAATGTACTCTGTGCAGAGTGGAATACTGGTAAATGATGGTGCAAAATCTGTTTCCCATTCATCTTCATCATCTTCTTCTTCTTCACTAGATTGGACAACACTTTGATCTCCATTGATGACCTCTTCATTGGTGACAAAAATGTCTTCAGCTTCTAAATTATGATCATAAAATTCCGGGATGTCTTCATCTTCTTCTTCTAGTATGTCAGGAGACATACAGCATGGATCTTCGCAAATACCTTCCTCATGTGTAGTTGAAGGGTCTGCAAAATTAGTGGAAGTTTCCATTGTTTCTCCTTCAGCCATCAAATTTGGAGAGTATGATGGAGAGCCAGAAGCAGCTGAAGAAGCCCAGCTGCTACCTTCAGCAGTAATATAGGATCCAGAGGGCGAGGTCGGAGGAGAACATAAACTATCATTCTCTGGGTCATTTTGGTCATCTCCGAGACTGTCTTTTGAACAAGGAGGGTGCTTAAGGTGTGAATAGAGGGTTTTGATTGGAGTGGAAGGAGCAGTAGTGTAGCGGTCTGAATCTACATTGTATGCATGCCTATTTTGTGACGATTGCATCTCGCACTCGGTCAAATTGCAGGGTGACACTTTGGTGGATTCCGGAAATAATGAAGGCACATCAGTTACTGCTTCACCCTGTGAAAAGAAACTTTCCTTCAAAGAGTAATCATTTGTAGACTCATTATATTCCAAGTGCATTTCATCAGAAGGATCTGACACAAAAAATTGTTTAGTGCCAAGTTGCTCAAAAACCTGTCCAGAAAGTTCAGCTTTTGCATTACATGAGAAGCCCTCATCTTCCAAAGTATCTGATGAAACAGATTCATGTTCAGTAATAAGGCCAAGCAGTTTATTTACAGTGCCTGTTTCCTCACTGTCACAAGAGGTCTCTTCACCCATCACAATTCTAGTATCGAGCATGTCCGGCCTTAGTACCTCAGTGCTGATTTGTTCTTTGTGAATATCTTCACTCTCTTGCTCTTCAGGTTCCTTAGACACCTCAAAGGCCAGGTGTTGAATAGCGGTGGAACCCCCTGGAGGAGTTTCACTGCTTGCCCCTTCAGGCTGAGGCCTGTCTACTTCCTTGCCTTGTAGATATGAGGATTCCAGGTCTTTTTCTGCATCGTGTTCTGGGCTCAGCAGAAGACAATCTCGCAGCGGACTTAAAACTTTGGGCGTTGTGGAGTCACCACTAGGAGTTGAGGCAGTGGAAGCAAACGGTGATAATCCTGTAACAATAATTATGAGTATTTACATTTTTTGAGGTGGAAACGTATCATTTTACAAAATAACAAACACAAAAAATCTAATCAGTTGACAAAGGATGATAATACCTATAAGCTTACTTTAGGACAAGGCAGTCTTTGGTTTTTCAAGCGGACTATTGGTTCAGGTACTGTGTCTTCAGTTGGCATGCCCCAAATCCTTTTAATGGTAAAATGTACCTGTATGTGTGTGTTCTGGACTATCCCATAGCAATATAAGGGAATTAGACAGAATTATCTACCCATGAACTGGTCCTACTGACTGCAGTGGAGTCATGAGGACTGGGTTGAGAACTACAGTAACAATAAATTCCAAGTCAGATAACAATGTGTACTTTGAATTCTTTTTATTCTGGTATCTGGTGCCTTAAACACACACAAAAGACCTTTACGGGATCATGTACATTTGCTGAGGCCAATGACAAATCTTGGGGTGATGCACATCGTAAAGGGACAGTTATGAAAGGGCTTTCACTGGACAGAAAAGGGAGAAATCTGCACTGGCCCCGGGTTATAGGAGCGAGCACCATGGAGAGATCTACTTCCGTCTTCGCGCAGCTGCACATGCGCATTAGAACTAAAAGCCGAACTTTAACTTTAAAGTCGGCTTTTTCGTTCAAATGCGCATGCGTCAGTCCGGGGAAATGCGCAGCTGCGCGAATATGGAAGTAGATATCTCCGTGGTGCTCGCTCCTATAACCCGGGCCGGTGCAGATTTCTCCTGATAGGAGCACCGGCCCTGGGTTTTTGGTAAGTCGCTACAATCACTTGGGGGTGCCTAATGTTTGGCTCCCCCAAGTGTCTCCAGCCTTTCCTTCTCCTTTAATATCTTAAAAAAACAGGACAAGCCATTGGAAAGCTAGAAGGCCAGTGTCGTACTGGGCTGGTGGGACACCGGGAAAAAACCCGGTGGGCCCAGGTCTCTTGTGGGCCCCGCCGACCCAGATCCGCTACTTAGTTTGGAGGGCGCTACCCAACTTTGTCGATAGAAGAACTGCGCATGCGCACAAAGGTAGCGATGTGCGCATGCGCACAAACGCAGAGCCGCATGCATGAGCACTGGCCCAATGAAGCACGCCAGAGCGCCAGCAGGGGTCGGAGCGGGGCCCTGGGGTAGTAGCCCCGGTGGGCCCCAGTCCGACCCTGTAGAAGGCAACAATATAATACTACATGAAAACGCTATACACATGTTCTAAATTTCTTTCTCATTTAAAGGAAAACGGTACCATCAAACAACGTAGGTCTCTTTAAATTTATATTACATAAAACATATGTAAATCCCTGCTCCATCTAAATAAACCATTTTGAAAAAAATATACTTTTCTAGCAGTATGTGTCATTGGGTAATCTTAAAGAGATACTGACACCAGTTATTAAACCTTTTTTTACATCTATCATAACATTGTCTCTGCACGCAATCTATCATTTTGCCATAAAAGTATTTGCACAATGCTTTTAAATTACTCATCTGATCCCCCATGTTCCTCTATGAGGGGGCTGCCATATTTTAGCTTCAGCAGTCTGTTATTATTAGAAATTCTGACATGTTGAGAAGCGACAGTCAGGTTGGCAAAACAGTCAGGTTTAGGAACTTCAAGTAACAATTACTTACAAAAACAGATCTATCAGTGAAAAATGATCAACATGAGCTATAGGTAACTTTTAATGTACATTAATATTTTGAACAATGGTTTTTTAGTGTCAGTATCACTTTAAATGGAAAATTGCCATTTAAAGAACTAAGGATTCACGGTGCACAGAAACAAACCATACATGTTAGGTCACATGAGCCAATTAACAGACAGAGTTGTGTCTTTTGCTTCTACACTTCTTCCTGTTACTGTTACAACTGCAGTATTTCTGGTCAGGTGATCTCTTCCTGTTACAGTTAGAGCTGCAGTATTTCTGGTCAGGTGATCTCTTCCTGTTACAGTTAGAGCTGCAGTATTTCTGGTCAGGTGATCTCTTCCTGTTACAGTTAGAGCTGCAGTATTTCTGGTCAGGTGATCTCTTCCTGTTACAGTTAGAGCTGCAGTATTTCTGGTCAGGTGATCTCTTCCTGTTACAGTAAGAGCTGCAGTATTTCTGGTCAGGTGATCTCTGAGGCAGCACACAGACCATCACAAAATGGTGACTCAAGACAAGAGATGTTAAAGATTTACTTAAATATATATTCCAGTTTGGTAAGATTCTTTAATATGTCACTTAATTTGATATAAACTATAAATGTAATCTGTTGGTTAAAGGGGTTGTTCAAATTTAAATTAACTTTTAGTATGATGTAGAGAGTGATATTCTGAGACAATTTGCAATTGGTTTTCATTTTTTATTTGTGGTTTTTGAGTTATTTAGTTTTTTATTCAGCAACTCTCCAGTTTGCATCTTAACCAATGTGGTAGCAACCATGCATTAATTTGAATAAGAGACTGGAATATGAATAGGAGAGGCCTGAATAGAAGGATCAGTAAAAAGGTAACAATAACAATACATCTGTAGCCTTACAGAGCATTTGCTTTTTAGAAGGGAGTTAGCGACGCCCATTTGAAAGCTGTTAGAAGAAAAAAGCAAATAACTATAAAACTATAAAAAATAAATAATGAAAACCAATTGAAACGTTGCTTAGAACTGATCGTTCTTTAACATAATAAAAGTTACCTTAAAGGTGAACCACCCCTTTAAGTATTCAGTCTAAGGGTATAATTTTCCTTTAATATATACAATTATATAGGAATAAGGACAGGGACTCTGTGTAGGCCGAAGCCCCCTGTTTTAGGTAGGGATACACCGAATCCAGGATTCGGTTCGGGATTTGGCCAGGATTCTGCATTTTTCAGCAGGATTCGGATTTGGCCCCATCCTTCTGCCCAGCCGAACCAAATCCTAATTTGCATATGCAAATTAGGGGCAGGGAGGGAAATCGCATGACTTTTGTCACAAAGCAAGGAAGTAAAAATGTTTTCCCCTTCCTACCCCTAATTTGCATATGCAAATTAGGATCGGTATTCGGCCAAATCTTGCACAAAGGATTCTGGGGTTCGGCCGAATACAAAATACTGGATTCAGTACATCCCTAGTTTTAGGCTAAAATATTGAAGCTGATTCCGATGTTCCCACTCGTTTCAGGAAGATCTTCAATGAAGTCACAAATTTTAGAGATTATTCTATAGGAACACTACACGCTCACGATAGCTAACCAGCAGGTAATATATATATCACAATAAGCACATTACCTAACTGGCATATACATATCAGTAAATATTGCCCTTTACCTCTTCAGCCACCATTTTGTGCTGCTCTGAGAGATCACCTGACAGGAAATGATGCAGGGTCGACTGCAGGATTGGTTGGCTGTTTTCCATTCAAATTGGCTAATTTAAAGCCTGGGCTGGTTTTGAAAGTACAAACTAGCCAAGGTATAGATTTGGGCTACTTTTTGGGCCTTTGGCTGGTATGTACTTTGCAAACCGGCCGAAGTCTTTTCTTGCCCTAATGTGCCAAGCCTGCATCTCCCAATGCATGTTGGGTAATGTCGTTTTTGTTTAACAATTTGCCAACTGCCAAGCTTAATGTAAGACTACAATACCCATCATGCAATGGGACTGACTGTAGACGTCGGGAGTTACCAGAATTTGGGCTCTGTACCCCAGTCTCTCCCCCATTCTCGCGTTTTCTGGTGACTTTCTTAAATTTCAGACAATTTTGGGGCAAAAATCTTCTGGCCATCAAAATGTCTAGAGGTTGAGGTGTTTTCCCAATATTTTTTGAAATTTTATATATTTTGTTATCTTGGGACCCCTATACCTCCTGGACCCCCCTAGTTACGTTCCAGGTGACGGGCGAATCTGTCCCATTTTGCTTCATGGGAAAATTTACGAAACAGTGAAGATTTGAAAATGGTGTATTTTCACATAAATTCGTTTATTTTGCAGACTTTTTTTTCACTGCACATATTGTGCTATTTTTTGGCTGCTTTTGAAGTGCCTCTCCGACAGTTTTGGTCTGTTCTGTAGCCGACTTTGGCTGGTTATGAAAATTACACCTGGCAACCCTGTTCGACTCTATCCTCTTACATAGGCTTTTCATTCATCTCCAGAAATCTCCCAAAGTCCAAGATAAGGACAGCTGCAATAGTCCACGTGCTTATTGGGCTGTTTGGAAACTTTGGCTGCTTTCCATTTACTTTGTGAGGCGTGAAGTATTTGGCAGCCATCTTGTTTATGTTTACCATGAAGTGACACTACTCCCAGTGACACAGCTGTGAATAGTCCCTCCCAGCACTGAACTCCCTCCTCTCAGATACAGTTTAATCGGGAAATATTCCACTTTTCCACACAATCTAATTAGAAGAATCGCCTGCTTTCATACAATGCCATATTATTTGCACATGGATTAAGCAGTTACAGTGGCCGTAGATGTTAAAGGGATCCTGTCATGATTTTTATGATGTAATTTTTATTTTTAGATGACACTGTTTACACTGCAAATAATTGACTGTACAATATAAAATGTCATTCCTGAACCAGCAAGTGTATTTAGTTGTAATATTGGTGTGTAGGTGCATCTCAGGTCATTTTGCCTGGTCATGTGCTTTCAGAAAGAGCCAGCACTTTAGGATGGAACTGCTTTCTGGCAGGCTGTTGTTTCTCCTACTTAATGTAACTGAATGTGTCTCAGTGGGACCTGGATTTTACTATTGAGTGTTGTTCTTAGATCTACCAGGCAGCTGTTATCTTTTGTCAGGGAGCTGCTATCTGGTTACCTTCCCATTGTTCTTTTGTTAGGCTGGGAGGACAGGTAGGAGAGGGAGGGGGTGATATCACTCCAACTTGCAGTACAGCAGTAAAGAGTGACTGAAGTTTATCAGAGCACAAGTCACATGAGTGGGGCAGCTGGGAAATTGACAATATGTCTAGCCCCATGTCAGATTTCAAAATGAAATATAGAAAAAAAAACAGTTTGCTCTTTTCAAAAACAGATTTCAGTGCAGAATTCTGCTGGAACAGCACTATTAACTGATGCGCTTTGAAAAAAACTAATTTTTTCCATGACAGTATCCCTTTAAGATATTTAAAAGATCTTTTTGTCATCATAGGCCCGGAAACGATAGTTTAAATACACAATTTGAAAATCAACAAAAAAAAGAAAATTTCAAGCGATATATTGAAACTGGGAGACTGTGGGTAGCCGCCTGCTCGGCCCTGAAAACAATTGGACAATAGATAAATTTCACTGTGAATGCTGAACATTTTCTAACCTGACCAATTTGGTCTTTTTAACCGATGTCAGACGAAAATAGTTAGACGCATGATCGTTTCGTGCCCACTAACCTCATGATACGGTCGATGTGGTTGCTAGGGTCCAAATTCCCCTAGCAACCACACACTGATTTGAATAAGAGACTGCAATGTGAATAGGAGAGGTCTGAATAGAAAGATGAGGAATAAAAAGTAGCAATAACAATACATTTGTAGCCTTACAGAGCATTTGTTTTTAGATGGGGATTAGTAATGTGTAGGCCGATACTCGCGGGACCCACTGGTTTACCTGCTGGTCTGCCCGGGTTCGGGCCGACCTCACACCCCCATTTGCGGGTGGTTACACTGTGGCTTTATAGACCCGCACCAACCCTGCCCCTTTTGTGATTTCATCAGTGGGGCGGGTTGGTGCGCACATCACTAATAATAGGGATGCACCAAATCCAGGATTCGGTTCAGGATTTGGCCAGAATTCGGCCTTTCTCATAAAGATTTAGATTCGGCCGAATCCTTGTGCCTGGCCGATCCTAAACCATACACATAATATAACATAATAATATATAATAATAATTATAACATAATGTGGCCATACACGAAAAGATCCACCCATTTGGCAAGGATCTTTCCCCAATATTCCCACCAACAGTAAGGGATATCGGGTTAATCCAAATGTTAGGGCCAAAGATCAGATTACAAAGAAGAGAATGAGTGACAACGGGACAAGGACCACATCAACTAGCCAATGCGGCCCTTGACCCCTCCCCGATTAATGTCTTGGCCAGATATCCATCAGGGAGAGCCGTTGGAAGCCCCCATACACTGTCAGATAAACTGCCAAATTGGTCTAAAGGACTGATATCTGACAGTGTCTGGCCACATTAATCCGCATATGTAAATTAGGGACAGGAGTTAAATCACGTGACTTTTTGTCGCAAAACAAGGAAGTAAAAAACGTTTTCCCACTTTTTCCTCTCCCGCTCCTTATTTGCATATGCAAATTAGGATTCGGATTTGGTTCAATATTCAACCGAATCTTTCACGAAGGATTCGGGGATTTCATCAAAACCCAAACAGTGGATTCGGTGAATCCCTTTTTTAGATGGGGTCAGTGACCCCCATTTGAAAGCTGGAAAGAGTCAGAAGAAAATTGCAAATAATTAAAAAAGAAAAAGAAGAAAACGAAGGCCAATTGAAAAGCTGCTTAGCCATCCTATAACAAACTTAAAAAGTTAACTCAAAGGTGAACCCTTTAAATGCTATAATTAGTATTCATTCAGAGTGGCTTTGGGCACCTGGCTAGTATTGGGGTAGTAGTAGTAGTAGTAGTAGTAGTAGTAGTAGTAGTAGTAGCAGCAGTGGGGCATTACAGGGAAGGATCTACTGTAATATCACTGCCAGTCTCTTGGTACAGAGGGAATCTAGTGACCCTGACAGCTGCAATACACAGAGGGATCTAGTCATACCAATAGGCTGCTGGTATAGAGGAATCTTGTAATCTGAGAGGTACATGGTACAAACAATCCAGTAACCTATAGGATAGGTGCAATGTACAGAGGGGATCTAGTAACCTTAATAGGTGCAATGTATAGAAGGGATCACATGGGGCACCTTGAACAGCACTGTACAGCAGAGATCTAGTCAAACTAACAGGTAGAGCGTGACAGTTACTTGGTGCAGGGAAGATCTAGTCCAACTGAGAGTACAGGATACACATGGGATCTACTTGTACCAGCAGGAGAAAGCTACAGAGTAGATCTATCAAGGGGGTTGTTCACCTTTAAGTTAACTGTTAGTATGATGTAGAGAGAGAGAGGGATATTCTGAGACAATTTGCAATTGGTTTTCATTTATTATTATTTGTGGTTTTTGAGTTATTTAGCTTTTTATTCAGCAGCTCTCAGTTTGCGATTCTGATAATCTGGTTGCTAGGGTCCCAATTCCCCTAGCAACCATGCACTGATTTGAATAAGAGACAGGAATATGAATAGGAGAGGCCTGAATAGAAAGATGAGGAATAAAAAGTAGCAATAACAATACATTTGTAGCCTTACAGAGCATTTGTTTTTAGATGGGGTCAGTGACCCCCATTGGAAAGCTGGATAAAGTCAAATAAACTATAAAAAATAAATAATGAAGACCAATTGAAAATTTGATCAGAATTAGCCATTCTATTACATACTAAAGTAAACTTACAGGTAAACCATCCTTTAAAGTAATGTTACAAAGGATAAGGAGGGCAGTTCAGGCATTAGTGTAGGATAAAGGGGGAGTTACAGATCCTTATACAAACATGGATCCAGCAACACTGCTGAGTGTCGGTCAGAGAGGGATCCAGTTGCACTGATTACTTCATGACAAAAGTAGGGATCCAGTAACAATCATTAGTATTTAATAGAAGGAGGCTGCATTACTCTTATAAGGGTATAATATAGAGGTCTCTCATATACATAATAGGAAGGGGGGCATCATGTCATTCAAGAAGGGATCCAGTGACACTGATTGATACAAGATACAGACAGTGATCCAGTACACTGTACCTCTGACTGTTGCAGTAAACAGAGATATTTAGTAACACTGATTCATTTATCAAACATTCAGGGATCTATTAGCACTATAGCCTGATACAGCATGGGATAAAGTAACAGTAATCAGAGCTGGATTCCCGAAAATAGTCCCGTTACACTGACTTGAGCATGATACATCAAGTGATTTATTATTAATCAGCATGTGATACAGAATATGATCCAGTTATACTGATCATCATGTGATACAGAATAGGATCTAGTTATACTGATCATCATGTGATACAGAATAGGATCTAGTTATACTGATCAGTGAGTGATACAGAATAGGATCTAGTTATACTGATCAGTGAGTGATACAGAATAGGATCTAGTTATACTGATCAGTGAGTGATACAGAATAGGATCTAGTTATACTGATCAGTGAGTGATACAGAATAGGATCTAGTTATACTGATCAGTGAGTGATACAGAATAGGATCTAGTTATACTGATCAGTGAGTGATACAGAATAGGATCTAGTTATACTGATCAGTGAGTGATACAGAATAGGATCTAGTTATACTGATCAGTGAGTGATACAGAATAGTATCTAGTTATACTGACCAGTTAGTGATACAGAATAGGATCTAGTTATACTGGTCATCATGTGATACAGAATAGGATCCAGTTATACTGATCAGTGAGTGATACAGAATAGGATCCAGTTATACTGATCAGTGAGTGATACAGAATAGGATCTAGTTATACTGATCAGTTAGTGATACAGAATAGGATCTAGTTATACTGATCAGTGAGTGATACAGAATAGGATCTAGTTATACTGATCAGTTAGTGATACAGAATAGGATCTAGTTATACTGATCAGCGAGTGATACAGAATAGGATCCAGTTATACTGATCAGTGAGTGATACAGAATAGGATCTAGTTATACTGGTCAGTGAGTGATACAGAATAGGATCTAGTTATACTGATCAGCGAGTGATACAGAATAGGATCTAGTTATACTGATCAGCGAGTGATACAGAATAGGATCTAGTTATACTGATCAGCGAGTGATACAGAATAGGATCTAGTTATACTGATCAGCGAGTGATACAGAATAGGATCTAGTTATACTGATCAGTGAGTGATACAGAATAGTATCTAGTTATACTGACCAGTTAGTGATACAGAATAGGATCTAGTTATACTGGTCATCATGTGATACAGAATAGGATCTAGTTATACTGATCAGTGAGTGATACAGAATAGGATCTAGTTATACTGATCAGTGAGTGATACAGAATAGGATCTAGTTATACTGACCAGTTAGTGATACAGAATAGGATCTAGTTATACTGATCAGCATGTGATACAGAATAGGATCTAGTTATACTGATCAGTGAGTGATACAGAATAGGATCTAGTTATACTGATCAGTGAGTGATACAGAATAGTATCTAGTTATACTGATCAGTGAGTGATACAGAATAGGATCTAGTTATACTGGTCATCATGTGATACAGAATAGGATCTAGTTATACTGATCAGTGAGTGATACAGAATAGGATCTAGTTATACTGATCAGTGAGTGATACAGAATAGGATCTAGTTATACTGATCAGCGAGTGATACTTTGTATGGTGGACTGATCAGTATAACTAGATCCTATTCTGTATCACTCACTGATCAGTATAACTAGATCCTATTCTGTATCACTCACTGATCAGTATAACTAGATCCTATTCTGTATCACTCACTGATCAGTATAACTAGATCCTATTCTGTATCACATGATGACCAGTATAACTAGATCCTATTCTGTATCACTAACTGGTCAGTATAACTAGATACTATTCTGTATCACTCACTGATCAGTATAACTAGATCCTATTCTGTATCACTCACTGATCAGTATAACTAGATCCTATTCTGTATCACTCACTGATCAGTATAACTAGATCCTATTCTGTATCACATGCTGATCAGTATAACTAGATCCTATTCTGTATCACTCACTGATCAGTATAACTAGATCCTATTCTACAAAATCTAACATTTGCCCCACTGCACTTTTTATCTCCCATCTGCAACATGACATTAATAGAATGGGCAGACTGAATATATGAATTATATATAAATATATATTGATAGTGCAGAGGATCTGGTGTTTATATGGATATTGTGGTCACGCCCTATTACTATACTTGTTATATATTATATACCCCCCTGCACAAGTCATGTGATTGGTTGTGCCCCTGGCACTGGCTAGTACAGTGTTTAACCCTTTCAGTCCTACACTGGAGTCTCTCACTGCAGAGGACACTGTGGGTTTATTGCAATTCCCTGGTCACACACTACTCAGCGGCTGTTATTTGCTGCTACTTCTCTCAGGTTTAAAATCAACGAAAAAAAGTGCGGTTTCTCCCCCAAACGTTCAGGTGACCTGCACAAAGTCACCCAGAGGGGAGAGCGAGGCGGCCATAATAGACGTCAGGCTCGGGGCTGACACAGCACAAATACACGGGAGGAACCACTGCATCACTGTACAATCCCCGGAATGGAGGGCAATTTGGGGAAAGGGTTTTTGGAAATGAAATGAGCCTCTGTGTATGGGAGGAGATATTGTGCATACCCCCCCCCTCTCCCTGCCTCACAGGGGATGCTGGGAATTGTAGTTGGTGGAGCACTAGTGTAATGATGCTGCTTATTAGGCCTTGCTGTGCCTCACAGGGGATGCTGGGAATTGTAGTGTGAGGAGCACTAGTGTAATGATGCTGCTTATTAGGCCTTGCTGTGCCTCACAGGGGATGCTGGGAATTGTAGTGTGAGGAGAACTAGTGTAATGATGCTGCTTATTAGGCCTTGCTGTGCCTCACAGGGGATGCTGGGAATTGTAGTGTGAGGAGCACTAGTGTAATGATGCTGCTTATTAGGCCTTGCTGTGTCAGCGCTGGGGCAGGGGATGGGCACGGTGCCCGGCTGGTACTACGCACAAGGAAAAGGAACCATGTCATTGGCTGGTGCAGTGAATGATCAATGAGGAGGGGGCAAGATTGGGGTAAGGGGGGGGCTATGGGGATAATAAGGAAATTGGGGCAGAAGATAAAACATGACTCAGTGATCTTAGTGATCTCCCCCCCCCACACACCTGTCTGACAAAGAGCTGCCTGTGCTCCCCCCCTGCTGCCAATCACTTGTCTCTGCCCAAATCACCCCCCCCCCCATGTCACCCCAATGTCACCCCAACTGCCTCATCAGCTGATCTCACTGAATCCTCCTGTGTCTCACCTGCTTGTGCCTCAGTGTGCGCTGCCCCTTCCCCTGGCATCTTGCCGCCGCCGCTCACAGTCCGGCCAGGGATGAGGAGAGAGAGGCTGGAGCGTGGGGCGATGATGGGAGACTCGGGAGCATTAGCTGGATCTTTGCTGCATCCCTCTGTCCTGCGCTGCTGCTGCTGAGAGACGCGCATGCGCACTGGCCTCCCGGGGATTAGCGCAGCTTCTCGGACTGACGCGCTGCCTGTGTGTGACGTCGCAGGTACAACAAGGCAGGGAGTGTGATGTCACTGGCAGGGTGTGCGTCACTGCAGGTCAAGAACCCCATCAGCAACCATTCCCATGCAAAACTCACATTTCAATCTCTATTTAACCCTATCTGGGCTTTCTAGCTTGGCACCAAAGTGGTTAATCCTTAAAGAGCTTTAAATGAACTGTTAGTATGATGTAGAGCGGGATATTCTGAGACAATTTGCAATTGGTTTTTATTATTTGTGGTTTTGAGTTATTTAGCTTTTTTACTCCAGTTTGTAATTTCAGCAGTCTGGTTGCTAGGGTTCTAATTCCCCTAGCAACCATGCACTGATTTGAATAAGGAATATGAATAGGAGAGACCTGAATAGAAAGAGGAGTAATATAAAGTAGAAATAACAATACATTTTTTGCCTTACAGAGCATTTGTTTTTAAAGGGGTTGTTCACCTTTAAATTAACTGTTAGTATGCTGTAGAGAGGGATATTCTGAGACAATTTGCAAGTGGTTTTCATTTTTTATTATTTGTGGTTTTTGAGTTATTTAGCTTTTTATTCAACAGCTCTCCAGTTTGTAATTTTAGCCATCTGGTTGCTAGGGTCCAAATTCCCCTAGCAACCATGCACTGATTTGAATAAGTGACTGGAATATAAATAGGAGAGGCCTGAATAGAAAGAGGAGTAATAAAAAGTAGCAATAACAATAAATGCGTAGCCTCACAGAGGATTTGTTTTTTAGATGGGGTCAGTGACCTCCATTGGAAAGCTGCAAAAAGTCAGGTGATAAAAGTCAAATAATTAAAAAACTATATAAAAAAAAAAAGAAATAATGAAGACAAATTGAAAAGTTGTTTAGCTTTTTATTCAGCAGCTCTTCAGTTTGCAATTTCAGCCATCTGGTTGCTAGAGTCCAAATTCCCCTAGCAACCATGCATTGATTTGAATAAGAGACTGGAATATGAATAGGAGAGGCCTGAATAGAAAGAGGAGTAATAAAAGTAACAATAACAATGTAGCCTTACAGAGTATTTGTTTTTATAAGATGACAGTCCTTTAAAAGCGGGAAATAATCAGAAAAGAAGGCAAACAATTCAAAAACTGAAGTTCATAAAAAAGGAAGTCCAATTGAAAAGTTGCTTGGGATTAGCCATTTTATAACATACTAAAAGTTTCTTGAACTCCTGTGAACCGCCCCTTTAATGTCAAGTTTGGGGGCTTCCAGGATTTCTATTGTTGCTGCCAGACTAGACAAGCTGGGAAATACAAATATAATGTTCTGATGGTCTGCTAGTCTGTTATACAATGGCAAATTCTAAGCAACTTTTCAATTGGTCTTCATTTTTTATTGTTTTTTTTAATTATTTGCTTTTTTTTGTCTAACTCCAGCTTTCAAATGGGGATCACTGACCCCATCTAAAAAACAAATGCTCTGTAAGGCTACAAATGTATTATTATTTATTCCTCCTCTTTCTATTCAGGTCTCTCCTATTCATATTCATGGACAGTCCCAGGGCTAAGGATGTCCCTTCCCAGGAGTAAATCAGGTCCGGACTGAGAATTAAAATAGGCCCTGGCATTTCAGCTACACAGAGACCCAATCAGCCCACTAAATAATGACTTTCTATGGGACCTTATAGCAGCCCTTCTGGCATTTGCCAGAGCTCACAGATTGCCAGTCCGGGCCTGGAGTAGATGGATATCAGATGCCTGAGTTCCCCAGGTGTAACGTCTTGGCACTTTTGTACAGGGTGTCAGGATTAGATCTCTAAACATCTCCTGATATTCCAAGTACACAGGGGCCCAAACAGCCCCCCACAGATGCCAGTCCAGACCTTTATGGGGTGTTTTTTTTTTTTTTGCAGTCAATCACGATCACAACGTTGGTGTTAATTCACGTGCAAAGGCCAAAGTGACACTTTAAGACCATTAAGGGCCTTATTTACTAACATCCGGATTTCCTTTTTCATATTGTTTCTCTAAATTTGTTTGTTTTTTATTTCACGAAGACTCTATAAACATTTGAGATTTATTGTGTAAAACAAGATTTTTCACTGTTCATACTTTTTATATTCAGATTTTTTTTCAGAACTTTCACGGCCTTCATGGTTTAAGAAAAATAACATTTTTGGTTTCAAAAAGCTTTAATACCACTGAAATGTGACCTTTGTTCCCCTCTAGATTACGCAGCTTTGAGAATACGCCCCATAATGACAGTCCAAGTCTAGAGGGAACATAAACCCCAAATACCTTGAAACAGGGAAATTAAATAAACAAGAGGAATATTTACCCTTATCTGTTCCTTAGAAGTGGGAGCATGGCGGCTGTGAATGGGGAATGCAGGAAACTCAAGGTTTTTTTCCAGAAATAACTTGTGTTTGAGTCACAAACCAGCCAAGTAATTATCTTATAATAATCACTGGTATTTTAGCTGTTTCCATGGAAACCAAATGCTTATCAAGGCAGTATGACATGGGCCAATACAATGACGGCCTGGAGGGACAAGTAAACAGCTTATATTGGCTCAGGTACAGGCAGTGCTGATGTAACATTCCACTCTCTGCCATAAAGCAAAGATGCACTGCTCTTTACTGGCCAAAGAGGAAGTAGAGACAATTAGATCAGCACTAGGATATATTAAAGGTGATGGAATCAGGAAGTGATGATTCTGGGGGTGATGATTCGAGGGGGGGGTGATAATTCAGGGGGTGATTTGAGGGGGGATGTTGATGATTAAGGGGGTGGTTTTGATGATTCAGAGGGGTGATGATTCAGGGGTGATCCCCACCTCCAAAAATTTACCCCCAGTTCTGATTTCAAATACAGGCAACAGAGTAAAGTTCCCCCAGTGAAACATAGTAAGGTTTTGTACAGGACGGTGCAGGGGGGCCCCTATAGTTGCAGCTCAGCAGACGCCAGTAAAGTACAGAAGGTACAAAGAACATTTACTTATTATTATTAAGCCTGTCGATTGCAGTGAGGGGGGAGGAGCACAGTGTGAAGTGATGCAACTCTATGTAATGTCTGACACTGGGTAATAAAGTATCAGGGGAAATATCAATAGCAGGGAGTGAGCAGCCACCAGTAGTATGATGGGGCACCTGGGTGGCAGATACATACTGGTCACATGCTGTATATGTACAGAATTATGATATGTACAGTATTATATGTACAGTATTAGTATTATTATATGCACAGTATTATATGTAGTAGTATTAGTAGTATATGTACAGTAGTAGTATTGGTAGTATATGTACAGTAGTATTGGTAGTATATGTACAGTAGTATATGTGTAGTAGTAGTATATGTACAGTTAAGTAGTATTGGTAGTATATATACAGTAGTATATGTACAGTATTAGTAGTATATGTACAGTATTAGTAGTGGTAGTATATATACAGTATTAGTAGTGGTAGTATATGTACAGTAGTAGTATTATACGTACAGTAGTATTATATGTACAGTATTAGTATTATTATATGTACAGTATTAGTATTATTATATATACAGTGTTAGTATTATATGTAAAGTAGTAGTAGTAGTATTATATGTACAGTAGTAGTATTATATGCACAGTATTATATGTACAGTAGTAGTAGCATATGTACAGTAGTATTATATGTACCATATTAGTATTATATATACAGTATTAGTATTATTATATATACAGTATTAGTAGTATATGTAAAGTAGTATTATATGCACAGTATTATATGTACAGTAGTATTATTATATGTACAGTATTAGTAAATGTATTGTTGGACTCGCAGCCTGCATGGAGAGATACTGCCCTCCTGCATGTTATTTATATAGTGGCCAGATCCTCCATGTTGCATGTGGGCACCAGTAAACACAAAACTCTGTAATCGCCTCTCAGGAGCAGTTGTGCACAAACACAAGACACATTTAATAAAGGGCTGGGTACCTGTTCAGCAGGCAGGGGAAAAGGCAAGGCTACAAGTATTAATAGGTAATTAGGAATCAATTAGCAGAGTGAGAGAGAGAGAGGGCAGGGATGAGAGTACATGAGCCACATCTCCAGCTCTTGCCAGAATACTTCTGCACTCTACACTGATTTCACTCTTTATTCCTGCTGTAAGGAAAGAACTCCTGCTGCTTCTGAAATGTTCCCTTTCACCCCCAACAACACAACTAGTATGAAAGAAAATACTCCATTGGTCAGTTTTGTTTTTCTGTTTTACTGTTTTTCTATTTTCTTTTTTATATACTTTTTTGTTTATTGCTGCTGTGAATGTCAGACAGCCACTCGTTCCCACAAAGGAACCAGCACTCTCTCTCCCAAATAAAATAGAGAATCTGATAAAATATATATATACAGCCCTTCAGTCCCAGTCCTTGGTGGCCTCTCTGGCATTAATGGCCCAATGTGCCCATGTAGTTGCCCGTTCAGCTGTACAGGGGCGAAACACATCCCTATTTACACAATACGCTCTTCCCGGGCAGCGCGGGGCTCATCTGGCCATCTCCTCCGCCACAGCTTTGTTTATCTTGTCCTTCACGTAGGCCGATTTCTGCCACTCAGACTTGAGGTCCAGCCATTCATAGTACGGCACCTGCAGGAGGGACAGACAGACACTGCTGGATACTCAGAGGGTTAAAACTATTTATGGCTTTAAATCAGCATACTCCCCCCTGCTGTTGGGCTGCTCTCTTTCCCATGATAACAATGAGGGCGTGGCTTAGCCTGAATTAGAAGTGCTGTTCTCTACAAGCCATTAAGCAGTTTGAGTGCAATGGGAAAACTTATTGACTTGCCCTTTAGTAAGCCCTGTAAGCACCTCCCCACTCATGGGAGAGAGAGCAGCCCAGGGGCAGGAAGTACAAAGGTGCAAGAAGTGAGCAGATAAACGTCAGGAGACACTGCCAGCTGAGTGCTAAGAAAAGAACTCACCTCCACTAGTAAGTAGCCAGCAGCCTGCAGGTGTCGTCGGGTCATCACAAAGCGGCCCAGCAGATCTTTACTGCGAGAGTTAAAATTGGGGAAGTCCCAGCCCACGAAGGCAAATCTAGGAAAAGGCAAGAGCGAGAGGTTAAAATGAACTGTAGGTTCTCAATCCAGCACAATGTAGTGTAAGGCAAGGATCAGAAACAGGACAGGCCATTCTGTTAGTAACAAAGAGACACGTGAGTGGCAGAGCCCAGACACTAATCTGCAGATATAAGAGATAAGCCTGAAATCCTTCCATCCTGTTCTACAGCCGACGTCTGACTCCTGCAACTTTGTACAGACAACTGCCCTTGGAACCAATGATCTCGTGGGGGTACAGCTCGTGGGTTAATTAAAAAGAAAAAAGGTGGGGGGGCTTATCTAGAATTAAAACAATTGGTGAGGGAGCATCACATGGTTCTATGAATAAGGGGTCACTGTCAGCTAATGGGAAGAAAGGTTGCCCCCTTTATGCATTAAAGGGGTGTTCACTTATCAATTTAACTTTTAGTATGTTATAAAATAACAACTTTTCAACTGGTCTTCATTTTTTTTTTTACACTTTATGAATTATTTGCCTTCTTTTCTTTTGACTCTTTCCAGCTTTCAAATGGGGTCACTGACCCCATCTAAAAAACAAATGTTCTGTAAGGCTACAAATGTATTGTTATTGTTACTTTTTATTCCTCATCTTTCTATTCAGGCCTCTCCTATTCATATTCCAGTCTCTTATTCAAATCAGTGCATGGTTGCTAGGGGAATTTGGACTAGTGATGTGCAGGTCAAGAAATTCTCGACTGACACCCAACCGTAACCCACCCCAGGCAGCTCTTACCCCCCTATTTATAGACCCGCCCCGACGTCACAAATGGGGCGGCCTTGAGTCTAGAAATTTAGGTGCCAGAAGTGCTAGTTTGGGGGCAGGGAGAGCTCGACCCAGACCCGCCGCGACCCGAATATTTGGTGCAGGAGTCTGGCTGAACCCGCCCGACCCACGGGATTGCACATCACTAATTTGGACCCTAGCAACCAGATTGCTGAAACTGCAATAAAAAAAATAAAACAAAAAATGACAACCAATTGCAAACGGTCTCAGAATACCCCTCTCTAAATCATACTAACAGTTAATTCAAAGGGGTTGTTCACCAAACACGTTTTTCAGTTGTTTTCAGATACTTCACCAGAATTAAATACTTTTTCCAATTACTTTCTATTATCTATGTGTGACCGGTTTTCTAATTTTAAAGGATAAGTAAACCTTTGAAATAAGTGAATGTAAAATTAATGAGGGGGCTGTTCTAAGCCTTTTTGTAATTTACATTCTTTATTTTGTTTTTATTCCAAGATATTAAAGGAATTGTTCAGTGTAAAAATAAAAACTGGGTAAATAGACAGGCTGTGCAAAATAAAACATGTTTCTAATATAGTTAGTTAGCCAAAAATATAATGTATAAAGGCTGGAGAGATTTGATGTATAACAAGTCAGTCAGATCACTACTTCCTGCTTTTCAGCTCTCTTGGTTTACACTGACTGGTTACCCTGGTTACCAGGCAGTAACCAATCAGAGACTTGAGGGGGGGCCACATGGGTCATATCTGTTGCTTTTGAATCTGAGCTGAATGCGGAGGATCAATTGCAAACTCCCTGAACAGAAATGTCCCATGTGGCCCCCCTTCAAGTCGCTGACTAACTCAGCGTTAGAGAGCTGAAAAGCAGGAAGTTGGATTCTGGCTGTTTTATTAGACATCTGTTCACTCCAGCTCCACTCCATATATTACATTTTTGGCTAACTAACTATATTAGAAACACTTTTTATTTTGCACATACTATCTATTTACCCCGTTTTTATTTTCACACTGAACTATTCCTTTAAGGGATACATGTACTGTTAATATGAATGAATTTTGTTACAACAGCGCCACCTGCTGGTCAGTTTCCCACCAGTCTGACCAGCAAGTAGTCAAGGAAGTTGTCAGGAGAAAGAAAGAGGCTGATGTTCTTCTGCTTAGGAATAAAATTAGAAACCTTTCTCACATCTTTCCTAAGCAGAAGAACATCAGCCTCTTTCTTTCTCCTGACAACTTCCTTGACTACTTGCTGGTCAGACTGGTGGGAAACTGACCAGCAGGTGGCGCTGACTCTTTAGCTGTTCTAAATTGATACATTTAGTGAATACATTTCTTATGTTTGTCCCTGCTGAGCAGAATCTCTGAGTTTCATTACAGGTCTGCACCTCAATTAGAGTCCTGCGCGGAACCAATTTTTAAAACCAGGACCCAACAAATTTTCCCAATTTGATTCGCTACCCAACCCAGACCAGCCTTTTCCGCAACCCGACCCACAACCCGCCGACCACCATCAAACAGGAAGTGATGGTGCTGCAAACCGGAAGTGACATCATCAAAAGTGGGCGAGGCAGAAACACATTTTGTAAAACTTTAAAAAGGAGTAAAATATAGACAATAGCACATAAGACAAGAAATTTAGATGAGACCCTCAACCTGCATCTATACCCACACCTAAAAATCCTACCCTAATTTGGCAGGGTGCCCGCTTTTTTTGCGTTTAACCCACGGGTACCCGACTCGCTGCAGGACTCGAACCTGAATTACTGAGCTGCCAGACTGAAACACCAGAGACTTTAAACTTTGGGAAAACTGTAAAAAATAAAAGATTTAAAGCAGTTGAAAAAATTTTTTGTTTATGAAGAACAATCTTAAAACAACTGAACCGAAAAAGTGTTTGGAAGGTGAACAACCCCTTTAACACATTCCCACGTTTCTCCTGGACTTCACTGGTCAGTAACATTGAGTACGTCGCTCTGTGACTGTGTGTTATCCTGACAACAAGCCTCACTAAAACCCATCTCAAGCAGCGATACAAAACGGGCAATTCCAATACACAACAACTTACCTCCGTGCTCCCCCCGGCAAAGGCTTCTTCCCCTGAGACTGCAGAAGGTTTGGGGTCTGTAGATCAGTAAGGGGTAATGCCTTGTTGTCACTGTCTACAACAACCTCACCATCTAGCGGGAAGAAGAAACATTCAGGAACTTAGTGACCATCAACAACCATCATAAAACCCATATGAGACTTTATACGAACTCTATGGTGCTGCACAACTACAACTCCCAGAATTCCCAACAAAGTCATAGTTGTGAAGTCTTGTCTGCAGCGCACACTTATCCCCACGGCCTAGAGATATAGGAGTGAGGCCCATGAGCTGCAGGGATCCTGTAGCAGCCATTTAGGCCAGCATCAGCCACGGGTCAGGAGATGCTGAATTTGACAAGGCTGCACAGCAACATTATAATTATAAAATAAAGGAATAGGGTTGAGTTTCAAAGCTGACACATTTGTGTTGCTTCCTGCAAGTGCACTGAAGCCCACAGACATATCAATGACTCTCACCAATATACCAGCCATACACTGTATCCACTCCGTAGCGGCACGTCCCCTCCACAGGAAACACTTCCCGGAGCACTTCCTGTAGGCCGCTCTGCAGAGGAGACAACTTCCTGTTGGCAGAAACCGATTGGGCTGCGCTTATTGATTCCACGGGAAGGAGAGATCCCGTGTAATCCGGATGCTCCAGGAGTGCCGCGGCATTAATGTGCGCCAGTTTCAGTCTGTAATTGGCAGATCGAGGGGAGCCGTCGGCTATGGGAAATGAAATAAATATTAGAATGACCCATGTTTGCTTATTTGTAGGCACACAGCACAGAAAGCCATAAAGAGAATATTTTCCCTTTAAAGGGCAACTATCGTTAAAATAAAAATTTTACACATGCATAATCATAATGAAATAAGAAACTTTCTAAATACAATCAATTAAATATTCTGTACTATTTCTGAAATAATCAAGTTTATCTTCAC